>NW_010405558.1:16785-19229 GCF_000710305.1 Buceros rhinoceros silvestris | reverse complement strand
TCTCCTGGAGGAGCCGTTTGTGTCCCTCTGGGGTTGTGCAGGCGTGTCGCAGGCTGCCCAGGGCAGTGGTGGAGTCCCCATCCCTGGAGGGGTTTCCCAGCCGTGTGGAGGTGCTGCTGGGGGACAGGGGGCAGCGGGGACCTGGCAGTGCTAGGAAACAGAGGGACTTGGGTTGCTGAAAGGGCTTTTCCAGCCCAAACAATTCTGTGATTCTGATCTGTGATAATAAGATGGGTCATAATGACTTTTTAATGATCTGTGTCAAAATGAGCAGGTCACAGCAAGGGCTCATTTGAAAAATAATCTTCATTGCAGTAAACAGGTTCAAGACAAATAATTTGTGTGATCCTGGCTGACTGTGGCACGGAAGAGGAAGGCTTGTGCTTGAACGTGGGGGTGAACCATTGCTGAATAGCTGCTTCAGTCCTCTCATCCACGTCCGCTCTTCTTTTGTCTCTGTCACTTGGTATTTCTGGTTTCTGCTGTAAAATTACTAGAAAAGTGGAGCTTGGCCTGAGCCCAGACTTCCATTAGGTGAAAAGCCCTGGGGAGCCGGGGCCGAGCGCTCTCGCCTCCTGGAGAGCCACCGGAGCGGCTGCATTCGCCTGCCAACACCCAGCATGGAGTAACCTCTTCTGAAGCAGGTGAATGCCAGCTTTTAAATGGACCTGCTGCCGTTGCCGGAGCTGGGCTCCTAAGTGCCTCTGAGGAGCAGAGCCAAGAGGTTTAGGGATGTGCAGCCTTTGCAGGACAGAGCTGTGGATGACCACGCTTGCGCTGGTCTAGCAGTGCTGTGGACACGCTCTTTTTCTCACTCAGCATCATGTAGAAATGCCCTTCAAACAGCTGCAGCTCTGAATTGCAGCAGAATGGTTCTCAGGTACTCAAATTGAACAGGGATGCTCCTGGAAACGCTCCTTGCTTGGCCGATTCCTGATTCCTCTGCTCTGCTGGGTAGGTGGCTCAAAGTATAAACCCCCAGAAGTGTGGATGTTAGGTGCCTGTCACCCACTTTTTCACCCTCAGACGTGCCGTTGGAGGGTGGCAGCCGCAGGCACCGGGCAGGGTTTCTCCTGCGCTGTGGGTTACTGAGAGCAGAGCTCAGGCTGAGGTCCCTCCCTTGGCACTAATCTCATCTCGTGGGAAGAAAGGGTTCACTTTCCCTGTCTTATGATGCTCAGTAGCTTTGCAGTCTGCCCTGGAAATCACATTTGGTCTCCCAGGGCTGATAAATTTTAATGTTCAAGCTAGAAGAGCAAAGGATAAAACAAAAAAGATAAAACAAAAGGAAAAAGAGGCTCGTTATAACGGTACTGCTGGGCACCAACCGCGAGCGACGATCGCCTCTGATCATCATAGTGCTCTTTGCTCTTGTATGTATAATCTTTATAGATCAAATCCTGAAACTATAGGCTTGCAAGTACACCGAAGTTTCTATCTTAATTTGTTTAGCAATCTGAAGAGCAGGACCATGAGTTGCTCTAAAGCCCGTCCTAAGCTTTCAAGTGAGAGAGAAGCGAATAGGGGCAGCGGGCAGGTGGGTCACTGGTAATATCCACTGTGTTCAGAGCCATTAGCCACGTCTTCAAAAAGCAGCAAGACCTAATATCCCCCAAACCAAAAGGGCAGCGAATAGGAAAAAAATGTTTGGAGCTGGTTTTTTACTTCTTGGAAGAAGCTCAGTAAACCCGGTTTTGAAAAGTGAAGCACTGTGATACCAGGAATCCACTCCACAACGCTCACCAGAGAAACGAATAAATTCAAACTGTATTGGCAACAACAGTGATCTTTTCACACCTCAGGAAGAGGAAGAGTCAGCCCTCTCCGTTCCTTGTGCTGTCTTTCATGCTCGCTGGAGCTACGCCTTTCCTTTCTCCCACCTGCTTGTTCACCTTCTTCCCCAGCTCACGTTAAGTTTATTTTTGATGAGGAAATAACGTTTTTCAAAATCTCCCTGCTAGTTCAGCATTCCCCCCTCTCTTTTTATAAGTTCTTTGGGGTTTTTTTCCACAGCTCACTCTTCTCACCACTGTTGATTTGGCATTGTGGCCATGAGGCAGCCATGCCTCCCTGCACAGCTCGGCCACCACGAGAGGTGGTTCTCACCAGAACCCAGCTGAGAGCAAATACAGAAATCTTGGGAAGAAAATGAAGGCTCTGCTGTATTATCACAGGCTGGTTTGGGGTGAAGGGACCTTCAGAGCTCCACCAGCCCAACCCCTGCAGGGAGCAGGGATATCTGCCCCCAGAGCAGGGGGCTCAGAGCCCCAAGGGCCAACCTGACCTGGGATGGGGCCAGCGATGGGGCTGCTCCCACCTCTCGGGGCAGCCTGCGCCAGGGGCTCACCACCCTCAGTGTCAAACATTCCTCCCTCCTCTCTGCTCTGACTCTCCCTCTGTCAGTGTAACCCCTCAGCCCTTGTCCTGTCCCCACAGCCCCTGCT
>NW_010405558.1:16139-16474 GCF_000710305.1 Buceros rhinoceros silvestris | reverse complement strand
CTGCACTCAGGTCTCCCCGCAGCCTCCTCTGCTCCAGGCTGGACCCCCCCAGCTCTCTCCCCTCTCCTCCCAGCAGAGGGGTTCCATCCCCCTGATCTTCCTGGCCTCCTCTGGACCTGCTCCAGCTGTTTTGTACTGCTCTTGAGACACTTGCTCGTAATTACCCATTGAAGTACCTCGATTCTGAGAAGCTAATTAAATCAGAGCAGTCTCATACACTCTCAGAAAAATACAAAAAGCAGCATCTTGCTTGGCCCCAGGGGAATTGTCCATTACAGCAGTGGAGACCTCACTCAGGCAGAGCCAGCTCATGGCTGCCAGGACCGCCTGCGGTA
>NW_010405558.1:3450-15985 GCF_000710305.1 Buceros rhinoceros silvestris | reverse complement strand
CGCCTGCGTGACCTGACCCGCCAGCCTCTGGCCGGCTCTGCTCTAGCGTCCCCTCTGACCACAATGACAGTGGACGGGTTTTGCTGGGTAGGACAGGAGGCAGCGAGGGCAGGGTGGCAGCAGCCCGTTGTGCTGGTGCCGGTAGCCCTTGTGTCTCTCAAACAAGCGTATCTTCACCCCAGCCCAACGCAAAGAGCCAGTGTGAACCAGTTCTGAAATGGAAAAGGAGGATGAGCAGCTCCTGTTTGCTGACTGCCCTGTGAATTCTCTCGTGTGCAGTGAGCAGGGGCAGCGTGGAGCTCACCCAGTGACCCACACCGCTCTGTGGTAACGCTTTCCCACGTGGAATGTCAGAATGAAACACGCAGCAGTTCATATCTATGGGGAACGTGTTTTATTTAATCTTATATGCGTGAGGAAGAAAATCAATTTAATTCCTGAATCCCAGAGATTAAACTGTTTTGCTTTAGCTGTTAGTAACTTGCCAGCTATCACTGTAGCAGATTTCTTAAATTTCATCTCCGCTTTATAGAAGGTTCAACAAAATTTTCAACAGTGGAGGAACTTGGTGTCTGATGACCAGACCATACATTCCTCCAAGCAGGTACAGGGGACTCCAACACAAAACCCAGCAGTAACGTAACTGGAACATCTTGGGGTGGGGCGTGCCAGAGCTGAAATGGTCCCTTTTTAGACATCGTATTTACCAGCTTCAGGAAAATGGTACAGACCTGGGTGAAGGTTTCCTCTCCCATGGGAGTCCTCGGGGTGAAGGACAGCACCGCGGCTCGCTGTGGGCGAGGGCTGCAGCAGTAACGGAACCGTGGTATCAAGGTGGCACCGGCTGGATACCCTGGACTGTCCCCACTGCTCCCCGGGTGAGGAGCCTGGTGAGCACCCGGCCTTGGCAGAGCTGAGTTCATGCTTGGATCTCAAAGGTCTTTTCCAACCAAAACGAGCTGTGAGGACTGTGTCTTGCTCCCGGTCCTCCTTTGCGTTTTGTTGCTATGGGATGTTGATTGCTTTTTCTTTTCTAATTACACGCTTCAGCACAGCTCCTTTATTTAACCTGACAATTATTTCATCTGAAGAAAATAGACCAATGTGGGACCTTCGGGGTTTTGTTTATGAAGTAGGTCATCTTTTGCTACCTGTGAAGATACTGCTGAATCTCAACTAAAGGAGCATCTTGCATGCGCAACAAAGAAGAACTCGTGGCGTTTTACATTAGACGTAGCTCAGGTGCTGAGTGGTCCAGTTCTACACGCGTGAACTCGGTGACTAGAAGTTCTCTTCCTTTGATTTCCTGCATTAATGTTGAAGAAGGCTTTTTGTGCACGGCGTCGCAAGCGCAGGGACCCCGTGGCCATGCAGACCCCATCAGCGTCTCAGGGCTGTCCCGCAGCCGCCTGTGTCTGAAAAGAACACAGGTCACAGCAAAATTGAACAAGTGATTTAAAAATCCCAACTTAGTTATCTGTTTATAACTTCTAACAAGATTATGCTGGATGTCTTCTATAAAATCTAATTGGAAATGGAGACAATTGTATCCCAAGGGAGTGGAGGATCTTGGGCATCAGAGCACTGCTCGCCTGCTCCTCAGAGGTGGCACTGCTGGCTCCGGCAAGAGGAGGCGTAAACCACACCGTGAGGAGCGAGCAGGTCTCTACCTGCCCCTCAGCTCTCATCTCCTCCCCTCAGCCAAGCCGGGGGGGTCCTGCCGCTGTCTGGGCCGGGGTGAGGAGCGAGCAGGTCTCTACCTGCCCCTCAGCTCTCATCTCCTCCCCTCAGCCAAGCCGGGGGGGTCCTGCCGCTGTCTGGGCCGGGGTGCTCTGGGCAGCTCCCTGCTGCTCCACCGCTCCCTGGGCTCCCTGTGAGCGACAAACGGCTCTTCCCGCAGCGCATGCCTTTCGGAGCTGGTATTAGTCAACTGAAGGCACAAACAAACCAATTAAAATCGATAGCTATGCAGCTATTAGAGGGCACAATTTCATTAAGGTTAATAATCGCAGGAATTAGGGAGCCGGCCGGCCACGGGGCTCTCCAGCAGAAGCCACTCGGGCTGTGTGCTTCAGCCAGCCCGCCCGCAGCCCTCAGTGACCGCACCAAACGTTTACAATAAGTTAGTCGATGCTATTTTGAAACTAATGGTCATGATAAGGACCGAAAATCAGACTGTAGCTAATATCTCACTTGTCTACTTGGCAATAATCTTTCTGCAGGGCAAACATGAGCAGCGTGTGGTGTGGAGCTGTGCCGCGAAGGCAGAGCTGCTCATCCTGAGTCTGCTGCTCTGTGCCCGAAGAGATAATTTTTTCCATAAACACAGCTTTCCGGCGCTTGTATCTTTGTAAATTTATTTCCGTAGCTTTTGTCTTTGGGTTAAAACCATGAGCTGATTGCCCTAAAGCTCCATTTCAGGACACCGGCAAGACGAGCTTCTTCTAGAAACCGTTTGTTCATCGAAGCCCAGAACAGCCTTTGCAAGTGTCTCCAATACAACGTCTGTTCTGGGTCTGTTACATACAAACACTCTGTTTATCCCTTTTTATGGATCCTGACGAGCTTTCAGGGAGCTCCTGGGATTCAGACGTGCTCCTCGCTGCTGTAGAAGGTCCCAGGGAGTGTGCTGGGGTGCTGCTACTGGCAGAGAAAACGCCATCTAGTTATGACAGCTAGTGTGAGCGATATCAGCATAAATATTGATGAAAGGCACAGATCGAAGGGGAAAAAAGGAAAAACAGCGTGTTAATATAGGCCAGCTCCTACAGTCCTTGGGGAACGTGGCTCCTGACACCCAGCCTGCCCCTGACAGGGGTCACTGGGTGACTGTATAAGTGGACACGTGTGATTTTTTTTTTCTATCTTCATATGCCAAGGTGGTACCTGCCCGGTAAGTATATATCCTTCTGTACCAGCAGATCAGCTGGTAGCCCTGGGTAAAGGCCTCCTGTTCCACAGAGTCTCTAAGGAGCTGATGGCCACCACACAGCCATCCCCCCAACCCCTGACACGCGCACAGGCTTCACTCGGGTGTGCCGGACGTGCAAAAGCATCCGATCCCTCGGCAGTATTCGCAGTCGGGATGTTCCCTGCGCTGGCCCTCGGGCTGTGGGGAGCAGCCCCAGTTCCCTGCACGGGCTGGGGAAGGATGTGTGAGGGCACGTGAGTTTGGATGAATCCTGTATCCATCATCTCCAGGGTGCAGAGTGGAAGGTTTTTAATTATATCACATGACAGAGTTGTCAGTCAAAGCTAGACTGTGGGGTTTTTTATTTTTAATTAGAGTTAGCTGGAGAGCTCATTTTAAACCATCATGTCGGATGGCTGAAATGTAATACACCCTTCAGAAAAACAGCAATAATAATCATAATTCGGTTTTGTCTTTTAAACTGATAGGGGCTTGAAGAAACCAAACCTCATCCATCTTCCCTGCACTAGCAGGACAACGCAAACGTTCTTCATGTTGACGAGCTCCCTCCTCGCCGGGGCTGGGGAATCTCTGCTCGCGGTGGTGTCTGGGGGGCTCTCCCTTCCTTACGGCCAACCGTGGGACAAGGGGAGAGCCGGGTTTGACACAGCTGTGAGGGACCGATTCTAACCCAACGCGAGGAGGACACCAGGGCCCTGGCAGGGGGACTCCCCACCCTGCCCGTGCCTCCTGCAAGGGCCCTTGGGCACAGTGTCCATCCACACCGCCTCCTCCACTGGGAAGTCTCCCCTCTCCTTTGCTGTAAGCATAAAACGTCGGGTCCTCCTTTGGTTTTATGAATTAATCTTTACACGTCATCTGTTTATTCCCAGGGGTTCATAACAAAGGAAAGGAGAAGCGATTCACAGAGCAGTCATTCCCGGGGAGCCAGTGTTCTTCAAAAGACAAAACACGGGCCGTACAACGTACTTATGAGAAATCATTACCTTTAATAAACCCCGGTTAAGTGTTTGCACATGCCAGTGCACACTCGTGCTTGGGCAATGATCTGCTCTGAACCTTCCCTCCCGGAGCGTGGAATCCCCCGGCGCTGGGGCCGGGACAGGTTTCCATTGCCTTCAGATAAAATGATCAATCTGCTCTTCTTTGGCAGGAGTAACTGCGATTATGAGCAACCGAAGCAGTATGTTACAGCCTGTGACGCTGGTGCTGGGGAAAGAAATGCAAGCAAACCAACCCCCCCCCTTACAGCACCAGCTGAGCACGACGGTTCCTGCGTCCCAGACGAGCTTTGTCCCTTCTTTCGCTGGAAACGTTCGTCTCATCGCTGGCCAGCTGGGGAAGTTCCGCTTTCAAGCAGAAACCTCACTAGTTTCTCCCAGTTTGGGTGTGTGCAATCCTTCCCAGCTCTGCCCTTGACTGTTCTGGCTCTCCATCTTCCAAGTCACCGCACGCGTGAAAATACCCACTGAGCGGTAACAAGGGGACAAGCCATGGGGCCACGGGCCGAGGCCGTTGGGGTGCTGGAGTGCTGGCAGGTTTGTACGTGCTCTGTATCTCCCTGGATGTGGCCCCGTGATTTCAAATGAACGAGATGGCCTGATTTCAGTTGAACTAATCTTTATAGATCAGTCGATAGGCTTAAATGTTTACTCGTATTAGGTAGTGGGGAGGAAACGAAAGTCTTTTGCATAGTTACAATTGCCAAGGAAACCACGCTGCTGGTATCCACGGCTGGCATTTCTTTTCTCCTTTGTGGGGCTCTTGGAGAACTGTCTGATTATCGAGCAGGAACACTTGTAGTCTCAACGTTCTGCTAGTCAATGGCTTCCTAATTACCTATCGGTTTATCCAAGAGTTCTGCCACCCTTCTGAAGTTCATCGCAGCCGCTCGTTTTCATTTCTAAAAATGCATGCAGCTACATTTAAAAACATGACACTTGATGGAAACCTCTGAATTACAGAATTGTCAGTATTCAGAACATTCTCCAGATAATGGAGATGATGATTTTCTGTTCTAAAAGACCTCTTGAACTACGTGATTTCTTTTAATCTTTTTTTTTTTAAAGTAGGTCACTCTGAAGAATTTCTAGTGCTTGAAACATTTTAACAAATTGGAGATGTTCTAGCAAATACTAATTGGAGTCTGTTGAAAAACAAATGTTCTTTCTGGAAAAGCAGTTTTCTGGAGCTGAGCAGCATGTTTAAATGACAGGTGGTATGAAACCACAAACAACAGCTTTCCAGCTGGCCAGGTGAACGGCAGGTTGCTTGACTGTTCTGTTGGCTGTCATTTCTATCCATCCTTAATTTTCCAAAACATATTCTTTGGTGAAATTTTCCAGACCAAAAGTCTTAGGAAAACTGATGGGATGATAATGCAACCTTTCTTTAAAGCAAAGGAACTGGGACCAAGAGTTTGGTTGATCGTCTCTACCACCAGCGTGAGCTGTGTGGAGATGACAAGCACCCTTTTGGGTGAAGACCAGCCTGAATGTGATTGTTCTGATCATTTCAAAATGTTTCATGTCGCTGCTTTAGCAGCAGGTAGGGCAGAGGGAGGCTGCTGACCCGGCAGAGCAACCTGCAGCCAGAAATATCTGCCCTGTGGTGTTTTGATTCGATGTCAGTGTGTTTTTTTATGATCTATAGAATCACAGAATCGTTTAGGTTGGAAGAGACCTTTGACCTCCCTGAGTCCCGCCCCTTCTCCAGCCCTGCCAGGTCCCCCCTGCCCCCTGTCCCCCAGCAGCACCTCCACACGGCTGGGACACACCCCCCGGGTTTTTTTTCTCCACCCGGCGGGCAAACCCCTCCAGGGATGGGGACTCCACCACTGCCCTGGGCAGCCTGCGACACGCCTGCACAACCCCAGCGGGACACAAACGGCTCCTCAGGGACAACCTCAACCTCCCCTGGGGCAACTGGAGGCCGGTTCCTCTCGTCCTACCACTTGTTCCTGGGGAGAAGAGACCGACCCCTCCCTCACTGCAGCCTCCTGTCAGGGAGTTGTCAGAGCCAGAAGGTCTCCCCGGAGCCTCCTTTGCTCCAGGCTCAGCCCCCGCAGGTCCCTCAGCCGCTCCTCAGCACATTGTGCTCCAGACCCTGCCCCAGCTCCGCTGCCCTTCTCTGGACACGCTGCAGCCCCTCAATGTCCTTCTGGCAGTGAGGGGCCAACACTGACCCCAGGATTCAAGGTGCAGCATCACCAGTGCCCCCAGTCCGGGGGGATGATCACTTGTCATATGTCCATGCTTTTAATTACCTCACTACCTGCTAGTGCATGGAGAAGTCCTCCCTAGTCTTTAGGACTTCCGTGGGGTTGCACTTTTCTCCTCTGTAAGACAAGCAGAAGGACCCAGGCTCCAATCCAGCGTGAACTGAAGCCTCAGGGTGCATTTCTGCTGGTCCCAGCAGCCTTTGGTCTGCGTCCCTGATTTGGCAAACTTTCACACATGGGGCTTGCGCTGGAGCCGATGTGCATGAGGAGGTCCTTGTCCTGCGTGAGGTTGCAACTGGGAGACAACAGCAGACCCCAAAGGACTGGGATCAGGAAAAGACCCGCTCTTCTGCCACTCCACATCGGCTGCAATGCAGGGAAGAGAAAAGAGCCTCAAAAAGAGGAGCTGAGGAGTACAATATCTGATACACCGCTCATTGCAACACCTTTTCCAAAGGTGCTTGTGCTGCCCCTTCCCTTGCTCAGACCTCCTCGGTTGAGCCTCCTGCTCAGCTGTCCTCCTCTCATCAAGGATGAGTAGACCCACAGCTCGGATCAGAGCCCGAAATCCCTCCTCTGGAGGGGAAGAGAAGCTTCCTGTGATGGGCTTTGCTGTTGCACAAGAAGGAAATCCTGGTCCTATCCAGCATGAGACAGGTTTTAACAGCAAGTCTAAACTGGGCTCCATCAATTCTTTGGTGACTTGCAGGATGCACATGACATTTTATGTGAAGACTGAACTGGTGCCCAGCATTTCCAAAAGAGATCTTGGAAGCAATGCGGCTGGGAGAGAAGAGGAGGAGGGGGAGGAGGAAGTCATGGTTGGCCACTGCGCCGTCCCACAGCCTGGGGAGGTGAACCACAGCTGGGTGTGGGGCTGCAGGAGAAACAGGGTAACTTCACCTTTTCTGGGAAGTTAGAGCTGGTGAGGAGATGCAGTGAGGAGACTGAGTGACCTAGAGTTAAGCTAAAGCTAACCTCAGCTTAATGTTAACCCTTGGGGCAGGCAATCCCTCTGGGCCCTGAATAACCGGGTTTGGTTTTTAGATCCCTGAAATCTGGAGGGTTCAGGTGTGTTTCACTCAAGAGTCTGCACAGTGAGGCCCTAATCCAAGAGGCAGCTTCGTTCCCTGTGCTTACTTAGGGACCAGCTAGTCCCCCCTCAGACGAAGCCGAGCCCGAGCTCCGGCAGCGTTCTGGCTGATAGAACTGTGATTTCAAGCCTTTTCAGAGAGAACTCCTGCTTCATTCCCGCGTCTGTACAAGTGCTAGTGAGTCATGGTTTGAATCGGCTCCTGATCTGTGGTTTTTAATTCAGTTTGTAATAGGCTGTCTGTGGACCTTTGTCTTCGAGGCTGTAACTCAGTAAATATCATTATTACAGGGAAGTTTTCAGAAAGCTGCGCTAGCAGCCGAGATAGCATCGCCGTTCTTCTTCCAGTGACCATCAGTGCATATGAGCCTTTCTTACGGGCAGCTTTCTGACCACGCTAAATTTTTCTGAGACGAGCACTTTATCCACGGTTATCAGACAGCAACGTGCCTGAGAAATTACATTATATTCAGGAAAAAGCCTCAGAAAGCCCAGACTGGGCACCTCTCTCCCTCAGAGAGTTGGACAATAGCAGGGTTTTGTTATTGTTCATTTTTCTTCTGCTATAAGATCTTCCATTTTTTATTTTTCTTTTCTATACCCTGGACGTTTTCTAATCCTTTTCTGAAGGCTGTACAATAGTAGGTTATTTTTCAGTTTAAAATCAGATGTGATTAAAGTAAAATTTTTCACAATGAGAACAAGCAGCCATTGGAATAACCTCCCCAGGGCGGTGGTGGAGCCCCCAGGAATGGATTCACCAAAGATTTGGCTGGACACGGGCTGGGCCAGCTTGTCTAGACCAGGCTTTGCCATGAAAGGTTGGACCAGATGATCCTTGAGGTCCCTCCAACCTGGTGTTCATGATTCTCTGAAAGCCCTCAGCCTGCCTCAAACCTCCCTGTTTTCTTTTATTCTCCATTTTAACTCAATTCACATGGTAGCCACAGAAATCTAATTTGCATGTTCAGAAACTGAAGAAAAATACCCATCAGGTCCTTGCCTGGCACTGGCTCCTATGGGCATTCAGGCTCCATTTCCCAGGAACAGAACCTCTTTTATTCCAAAACCAGAAAAAAAAAAAAAAGGAAGGTGAAAAATATTTTAAAAGAGCCGGAAAGAACCTCCCCACCCAGGAGGAGTACGCTTCTCTCAGGTCTGAGGATAAAAGGTGTGGATGACAGCAAGCGGAAAAGGATGCCCAGTGATCGTCCTTGGCACGGGGCGGAGAAGTGGACTTTCTGATTCTGTCACCACCCCGCTCTTACAGAGCGTGCATCCAGTGAGCACGTTGTTTCCCAGATGGAAATATTGCCATTTGTGCTCAAACGCGGCAGGGGCTTCCCGAAACAGCAGAGTATTTTCTATTCTGAGTTACTACTGTTGTCCTGTACCAAGCCATGAGAGCACCACACCTTCCCAGTCCCGCTGGAAGCAGCGGTGGGGTGCAGAGGCGATTACATCACCTTACAAAGATGTGCTGAGGTGAATGTCTGGTGCCATAGACCCAACGTGCTCGCTCCTGGATCTTGACTTTCTTATAAGCAATTAAAAGCAACATGTCGCAACCTGCTTGGACAAACAGTTCAGAGCTAAGTTTTGCTACGGATGTGGTCCATGGCGATTCCGACCTCTCCAAGCATGAAGGGGCAGAAACCCAACTGCAACAGCGCCGAAGGAGCCCTATTCCTTCAGCAAGACGAGGACCATCCTGCTGATGCAACTGTAGAAAGCAGTGAGACCTTTTGCAGCTGAAGGAGAAGGTTGGGTAGTTGTCCAAAAGAGCCAATTTCTTTGCTGCCACAACTGCTAGAGACCAACTAAAGGATGATGTATCGCAGGTGGAGATGGAACATATCTTCTTGCTCTCTAGGGTTTGCTCATCATAGTAGCAGCTGCATTAGTAACTACCACATCTGAGAAGAACGAGAGCACTGCCTGAGATGGTGTGACGGTATTTTCAAAGCATCGGGGAAGTTAATGACAAATTTCTGGCATCTAAGTGCCTTAAGCTCCTTCTACAGTGTTTGCCCAGATGCAAATGGTCTTTAAATATGTGCCACAAAGTCCGTGGCAGCAGCGAGCTGCAAACTGTCCGTACTACCCAGAGGCGATGTACCCTTCACAGCCCAAACCAAACAGCTCCGTCTCGTAAACAAACAGGTTCCATCTGTTCTCTCAAATTAATGATTTCTAATTAGGTAAAATACGGGGTTTTTCCCTTTCATGCAAATGCAGCGTTGAGTCTAAAAATGCAAAAAGAACCGTAGGCAGCTGTATGTTCATGAGCCTTACGAAAATCTCAGGCAGTTGCAAAAGAAGGTGCCTCCCTGCTGTCAAGTGGCCAAGGGACAACACATTAGAGATGCAGCAGCGGCCAGTGGACGTGTTCGACGGTGACAGAGTTGCCTTGTCTTTGCAAATGAGGTTGTGAGTCAAGGAATTACGTACATCCTGAAGAATAAAGCGTGGGAGTCGTTGAAGAAAAGTAATTATGTCGACAGTCCGTTGACTCCTGGTATTCTCGATGCAGTAGTTCTGCAGGCAGGAAGAGTCGGGGCGTGACTGGAGAAAAACCACCTGAGGAGAGACCTGCTTCCACCCTGCTGCGCTGCTCAGCCCGGGCCGGGGCCTCATGGCCAAAAGAAGCTACGGCAACTACATTTGTCCATCCTGCTCGAAACTGCTGTTTCAAGCCATTTAGCGGTTTAAAACCGAGAGCAGTGCCCAGGGGTGATGCCTTGAGCATGGTCACCTCCAGCAGAAAGCCTCCGAGTCCATTTGCTATTATTAATAACAGCAGTCGTCACGATGCAGCCTTGGAAGACCTCCTATAAACATCCCCCCTCTATCATTGTGGGAGATTCAAACCACCCGCAGCGTCTTTGTCTCGCTTCACCGCGACCTTCTGGCTGCAGATGCCTCTGGATCTTTGGGGGCCGCTGGGGAGCAGCGCTGGCGGCTCTGGGTACAGCCGGGCGCTGGGGATGCCGTGGGGGATGCGGTGGGGAAAGGAGCTGATATTTATTGCGTGGGACTTGGGGAAGGGAGGTGAGACTGCTTCCCGCGAGCTAGCTGACCCCGGGGAGGGATGAGGTGGAGCATGGATGGTGCTTCCAGTAGCAGCACTTGGTGCAGCTGCTGCTTTGTGCTTTCTTCTCCTCTTCATGGCTTTTTTTTGTTTGTTTTTCTAATTCACAGTCCTCTGGGCTGCTTTGCTCAGTTATCTCCTGACATAAAATCTGAAAAACATGGCAAAGTGATGCATCTAACAGCGCAGTTGTGTTTTTAATCAGCTACCCGTGGTTAGGAGATACTTTCGGCTCTTATCTTCTATTTTTGTGAGCAACTGAAGATGTACAGTCCAGGGACCGCTGATCGTGGATCGGGCAGCAAAACCTAATCCCTTCCAAACCGCTCGTTATTATGTGTGACAAATAGTTTATAGGAGCATTAGCTGTCCCTCCGGACCATAACCGAGCGAGCCTGTTTCGCTGCTGGCTGCAACCAGCTCCCCTGGAATTGTTACTTTCGGCCAATGTGTGATACCAAAATTGCTCATTGCCTCTGTCATCCCAGCACCACCAGGCTCCGTTTTAATTTCTCAGCATGCAGATGGAAATTTTTACTTCTGCAGGATAAATACTCATGCCAAATTGCTATTAGAACGTAGAGAATATTATTTAGCAGTTAATAGATACCTGAAGCACAGGATATATAATGAATAATGTGCTATGTGATATAATGATGATAAGATGATAAAATGAAAAACAAATGAATAGTCATTTTCAATGGAAGATTCCCTTACGTTGTCCTCTTAGCCCCAAAACTGCTCTTTGGGTCAAGCGAAAGGAAGAAACGCTGCAGGAATAGAAAACTAGTGAAGTAGAGTTTCTGAGCCCAAATAATTGAACTATAATTCACTGGCAATTGGTGTTTAACTTCACATCTTTCCATTAGATCTTTACACAGAATTCAGTAGAACTTCTCAGAATTCTTAAGTATTTTTGGCTAGAAGACGCTGCAGGCAATGGGACGTATGCAGAGCCGCAGCGTGGCCACCTCCATCTGCAGGCGTCTGCCAAACCTGCGCGTTTCTCTGAACGCTCTGAAATGGAGCTCTTCGGTTTCCAGCGGGTGAGGGCCAAGGTACTAGAGAAACACAAGAATATTTAATCGGAATTGAAACCCTCATCCTCCTCTTTGCCCACCCAGGTTATGCATGTCTGTGTGCGCGGTGGTGTGGGCACACTGGCACGCTCAGTCTGCAGGGGGTGGAGATGGTTTTTGTAACAAGTTCTGCAGGTCAAGAGCACCATTTCAGGAAAGAAAAAGAAACTTTTCACCATAATCCCCTTCCCAAATGTATTTTCTTACAGTGTACCTTCCCCATTTGGAAAGGTCACATCTTTAGTGTCAAAGATGTGGGCACACCGTAGGCTTTTATTGTTCTATTACTTATTTTGACCTGATTTCATGGGGTTGTTGGTGGCAGCGTGGAGGGACCGCTTGCCAGCGAGACCAAAGGCCAGCTGTGCCTTTGCTGACTGCAGGGACACCGGTGAAGCGTCCACCGGTGCAGGGATGATGCTGCTGGCATGCAGGCAAGCCCCGGCCACTTGCCACCCAGGCCTCCGCGGGCTGGGTGTGATGGCCGTGGCGCTGGGCAGACTAGAGGAGAGGATCTGCAGGTGGGAAGCTGTTACTGTGCGCTGAGCCATTTATCTCGGCTCCACAGCCTATTTTAAATACAGATTTAATCTGGCTGATACTGGTACGGCTGCGAAGGGAATAGAGAATTTAATTTGCAGTGTCAGCTCTGGTGACAGGTTCATCTGTAACGTTATGAATTAGTTGCAGCAGCTTTACCTGTGGAAATGTTGCGTACACCGATTGTCTGCCTCTTCTAAATGTTTAAGCCAGCTTTTGTTCTCTAAATGAATGTGCTTTTTTTTCTCATTATCTCACAAAGCGACAAAGCTCAATTTCATTTAATTATACCATTAACTCTGGGAATTGCATCTTGTCCTCCCGTCCCAGTAACAACCCCTTCAGAAAGGACCGGCGCTGGCTCCGAGCGGGAGCTTTGTTCGCTCCCCGGTTCTCTCACCGCCTATTGTGAATGACTGAATTAGAAGGAAACGCCAGATGAAAAAGAAGCGCAGAGACTTATCATTTGGCGGTGGAAGAACAAAGACCTCAAGAAAATTAATTCTCCCTGTTAATCTGCCTTGGGATTCGGAGGGACAATGGCAAAACTCGCCCTGGAAACATGATCAGAGGCTGAACC
>NW_010405558.1:0-3355 GCF_000710305.1 Buceros rhinoceros silvestris | reverse complement strand
AACCGCTTTTGCGGTGCAGTGTCCATCTTCAAACGTCAACTTTTCACAGCCTTGCTGTGCCATCATCTGGCACCTCCCTTTTGTCACCTACAGGAGATGGTCAGGAGCTGATGTGAGGTGTTTTGCTTCCCTTGTGATCCAGCCCCAGGGGAAGGGGCTTTGGTGATGGACTGAGGGAGATAAAGCCTCTTTAGCTCTTCCTTCCATGAACCCTCAACCTTGACAAGTGCCAGCCGGAGCTGAGGTCACTTGCTGCTTCCTGGTAAGTCCTTGGAGTTGCTCAGAACTTCACCTGAGAGCTAAAAGGATGTTTCCCTCATTTCCCTTGCCCCATTCCCTGCTTATACCCCCCTATTTGCACCTTCCCCAGTCTTCACCCTGAAAGAAAACAGTCCCTCGTGACCCCAAACTGACCCTGGTTGGTGGTCAGAGGACTTTCTGCTCATGCTGTGCGATGGATGAAGCAGCCCTGTGCCCCGAGGGCTTCCAGGGGAGGAATTTCCCAGGGGACTCAATGACCTTAAGGGTCTTTTCCAAGCTAAATGATTCTGTGACTCCCACCAGTCCTCGTCCTGGGAGGCAGAAGCCGCAGCCGAGCAGGAGGCAGCGGCAGCGCTGGGGGGATGCTGTGCCGGGGGTGGTGCTTGCACTGCTTTTATCTTCCTTTCTGTGCGGTTGGTGTTTGCTGCTGGGGGCAGAGGACGGTTTCCAAATGACAGCGCACAGGACAGGTTTCCCGTTATCCCTTTCTGGACCAACCCGGCTTGCATCAGGGCACCTCCCCAGTGGCTCCGGCCTCTGCCCTGCGGCACTGTAGCTTGTTGGGGTTTAAATGTGTACGTACCCGCTTTATTTTTTATTATTTATACCTGCCAAATAGCAGAATTACCAATGAACCCCTTTGTCAGCGGAGCAGGAGTGGTCATTTCAGGTGATTTGAATGTCAGTGTATCGGTCAGGGTGGATCTCTCCTGCACGGGCAGAGGAAAGCCAGAAGCGCTGCTCTGGCAATCCCTGAGCATGGCCCCGGGCAGAGCTGGGGAGCAGTGGGGGTGTGCACAGCCACCCCCGTCCCTCCTGCCTGCCTCTCCAGGAGCACGGTGCAGCAAATAAACCATTGTTATAGACAGGATGTACCACCTGTGGACCCACACTCGCTATGAAGACAGGTGGTTTCACCCAAGACTTCCACGTTCTGAATCCACGGGAGACAAAAGCCCACGCTGATTTAGTGGGATCAGCCTTGGGGTGTTGCTGCACCCCAAAGCTCTAGCGGTGACTTTCCAGGGCAGGGGCTCAGACAGCACAACTTGGTGGAAATGGACATCTTTGGAGTGTTTGTAGGAAAAAGGAAGAGAGGCCGTGGTGGCCCGGAGCCCCCCGCTCAGGGATGGGAGGTGGTGTCCTGTCTCTGACACCTGCCGTCCTGATTTCCAGCTTCCCTTTAGCAGGACCTCTTCCGGGTGATACCTTTTTGTGGATGCGAAGGAAATTAGGGGCTAAAAGCAGGAGCCTCTTAGAGAGGCCAGAGACACCTTCAGCTATAAAAGGCAAAGTTGCCCAGCCCTCCTGAGCTCACCCATCCACCACCATTTCTTTCTCCATTTAAGGACTGCCACTTTCAGCTCTCGGAGCACTAACACAGCCTCATTCAGACCCTTCACATCTCCTCTTGTCCTGGGACATGACTCATTGCAAGGACCCAGGGCTATGTCATAGACCTCCCTCTCTCCAGGAGGAATTTTTTCCAGGATTGTTACTCCCTGGAGGAGTGCCAGGTGCGTAAGCGTGACTATCCATCACCTTTAGGTCAGTCTATCATTTCAACGACCAACATCCCGCTTGCGTGAGCTGTTCTACTACTGGATGTAATCTTTTCCCATTTTGGATTTCTATTCCAAACAGACTCATCGTGCCACAGAGATGAGGCTTTCTCCATGTAAATGAGGGCAGTTGAACTCAGGTGGCCGAATATGAGATGACTCTTGAATTCACTCTGCCTCCAGCATATGGTTATAGGTCCTTTGTGCTCTGCTCCTCTCAGGTGGTTATAGCGATGGAGTGTGTCTGGTTTATGGTCTCAATAAGTCATTGCTGTGCTGGATTAAAGTCTCTGTCCTATCAGTCATTTCTCTAAAAGTGCATCAGAAGAGATTAAAAAAAATGACTTAGAAGGTAAGTGTAACTAACTCAACTCTATAATTTCGGTCCAAATTTTGCTTTGCATTTTAGGTTTTTTTCATAAACAATACATGATATTCTTGCTTTCTGCTTGGTAATTTGCATTTTCTTTTAGATTTGGAAGGAACAAAACACATTTATTTTTCTGAAATAAAATAATCACACCTCAGAGATCTTGTTTAACAGCTCACATTTCTAAGACAGAAAACAGTCTTCCCTGTTTTTCAGCTGTGATGCTAAATTGGAGAACTCAGGACGTATCAGGTGTGGATTGATCTCAGTGCTCAAATGATGTCATGGGAAGAGTTTTGGTCACAGAACTCAAAATGTCACGGTGTTTGGAACAGCCTAATGGCTGCAGCCAAACTTCTGCAGCAGGGATGTAACTGCACACGTCTGATGCAGCAGAGGATGCCTGGAGGTGCACAACTGGCCAGGTCTTTCCTCTTCGCCTTCCCTGGAAGGCCAAAGGAGACTGGCAGCAGCTGGAGGAGAGGAACAGGGTGGACTCTGCTTGGAAGCTGAAAGGAAAACCCTCGCAGGCACGGGGGTGGTACGGCTGATCTCGGGGACAGGTCTGTCCCAGGCCAGCCGGAGGGATGCAGCGGGCAGTTCTCCCTTTCCTTTTCAGCACATGCTGCAGGGAGGTGGTTGGGACCATGTCCACATGCACCACTGATGAAAAGTGATCTGACCTATAGGGTGAGTGAAAATGACTACACACAAGGCTATCTTAAGTAAAAAACCCATGTTTGCTGCAAAAGCAGGAAAACAGTCACTCTGGTAAAATAAAGGAATGAAGGCAAAGGAAATACAGGCAGAAAAACTCCAGCAAGGCTTTTCAAAAAAAGCTTTGTAGTAAAAGCAAGAATACTGTCTATGGTCTTGTTATGAGATTACTGGAGAGGAACAACACAGCTGTTACTCATGGGGAGCGGAGGCAGAAATGTTAAACAAATTTGTTCCAAAAATATGTAAAGAACAAGCTAAGGGCTCTCAGTGTCTTTTGAACGAGCTCTAGCCTGCTTGGAGAGCCCCAGAGGTATAAAACGAAATGTCACATCTAACACTGTGCCAGCGCTTTGAGAGTCTGCGAGGAGCACCCCTGCTAATCATGCGCACATCAGTGACCCACCCATCCACCCACCCATCCATCCCTCCACCCACCCATCCA
>NW_010405557.1:0-4282 GCF_000710305.1 Buceros rhinoceros silvestris | reverse complement strand
TCAGGCTGCTCTCGGGCTGGCCGATCGGCACGTCGGTTTGTGGGAGTAGTCCCTGCGTGCTACTGCCCGGGAGCTCGATGAGCGATCTGGGGGATGCAGGCAGACCTTTAGGCTTTTCGGCTTAACTCAGCAGCCGGCAGCCTGGACGCGGCCTGCTCGGGCCTACCCCTGGGCCTGGTTTTGGCAGAGCAGGTCCGTGGGAGGAGGTGATCTCTGGTGCAGGGGCGGAAGTCGAGAGAGAGAGGTTCCTCCCTGCATGCTGCTTTATACCCTTAACACGTAACAGTGCACCTGACCCTCTTTTAACCAATTAAATGTGAGGTCAAAGTACTTGCAGGGAATAATTGCTATTCATTCATTAACCAAAACAAGGAAGTTTCAACTCAAAACAGGAAGTCTAGCTCAAACCGGGACAGCTGTGAACTTCTTTTCTCTTATACCTTCACTGGTGTTCTAATTTTAGCAGATTATTCATCAACTGATATTCAAAAAAATTTTGATAGATAACAAAGAACTTTAGGAAGAAAAGTCAAAGTTGTCTGAAAATTATTTTGAAATTTCTTTTTCACAGGAATTTCGCTGATTTTCAAAATGCTTTTAGCATCTGAAATGTTCAAACTCTTCAGTATTTCTATCAAGGATTAGCTCAAACCAGGATATTTCTCAACCAGTATCTGTGTAAACATTTTTTCACAAACATTATTGTAGTAGATCAGAATGTTTCATTTCTGAATATACTTGCATCTTACTCTACACTACTCTTGACATAGTTGAAAATTGAAGAAACCCCCTTATTCTGAAACGACTATAATAGAAATCAGTGACAACATTTTCTTTGATGTTAATTCAAGCAATGTCTCGACTTAAAACAATAACAGCAACAAACCCCATAGATTTTCTTCAGTAATGCACATCTTGAGTTTTGGAGTGCTGTTCTTCCAAAAAGAACAGAAAATGTTAAAAGGCCTCAGGAATAAATTCTCAAACACAAACTAAAGAACGTTATCTCACCAGATGAAGGATGAATTAAGAACATTGATTTGTATGTACTTATTTTGATTGCGTATGTGAAATAGTCAGACTCACATCCAAATTTCATAGCTGTTTGTGCATTTCTATATCTGACATTTTAAAAGGGTAGTTGTTAAATTTGTTTCAGTGAATGGAATTAATACTACGAGGACATTCAAACTTTTCCAGGCAAAGTGTGAATGCATTTGCTGCCTTAATGGAAGAACACAGAGAATGAGCTCAATAAATCCCATATGCTGGTCTTCCCAGAGACCACTGTGGCAAAAATAAGTTTGAAGCACAAAATGGGTGGCTATTTAAAGTATTCGTGTTTTCTCTCTCTCTCTCCCTTTTTTTGTCCTTTTTTTTTTCTCTTTTCACTATACTTACTTTTTTTATCTCTCCTCCTCAAGAAGGCCAAGAGCATCCTGTCTTCTATCAGAAATACTGTGTCCATCAGGAGGAGGGAAGTGATTGTCGCCCTGTAGTCAGCACTGGTGAGGCCACACTTCAAGTACTGTGTTCAGTTTTGGTCCCTCCCTACAAAAAGGACATTGAGGTACTGGAGGGTGTCCAAAGAAGGGCAACGAAGTTGGTGAAGGGTCTGTAGAACAAGTCCTATGAGGAGTAAAGGAGGCTGAAGGTGTTACCGAAAAATCAGAAGGAAAACTCCTTAGTATCAACGTAGCATTAAGAAGCAGGCACTTTCTTTATCTTACCAGCTCTGGGTGCGAGGAGTATCTTTCTCTCAAATCAGGCAACCCATGTGCTGCCCCAATCAAAGCTTAGATCATCCAATTACATACATATTCATCATTTTTCCCTAAATAATCATACCTATTCAAAACCTGATTAATAATTTTGCATAGCTATTACGCGTGCAGCTTGAGCTTAAGAAGATCCATTTTGTGTACTATGTTGTGTTCTACTGGTCAACAAACTTTAAGATTGTCATGGGAATTCTCCCATATATGGCAGATAATTGGAAAAGAAACCTGACTTTTCAGAGTTTGCTGTGATTTATGCAGGTTTCAACCAGTCTTCAAATGGCTTAGATCACCTTTTCTGTTTTGTCTTCTGTCTCTCTTTCAGACCATGGACTTGCAGTTTAGATTTTTCCCGTTCCTTTCCCAGACCGTCACGGTTTTCATATCTCTGTTGTACAGACTAGTATTTACAAGGTGACATAACGAAGGGAGACCTTATGACTCTCTACAACTACCTGAAAGAAGGTTGTAGAGAGGTGGGGGTCAACCTCTTCTCCCAAGTAAAAAGTGACAGAATGAGAGGAAATGCCCTTAAGCTGCGCCGGGGGAGGTTTAGGTTAGACATTAGGAAAAAATTTCTCACTGAACAGGTTGTGAAGCATTGGAACAGGCTGCCCAGGGAAGTGGTATTTGGTGGTACCACCAAATACCCTGGTGGTATTTGAAAGATGTGTAAGGGACATGATTGGATGACAGTTGGACTTGATAATCTTAAAGGTCTTTTCCAAGCTAAATGATTCAAAGTAAAAAGAAAAAGAGTGGAGACATAACTCTTTTAAGCAAACTCCTTTAGGAAAAACTGTAAGAAAAAAATTAGAGAAGTATCTCCTCTATTCAAGCTATTTTCTCCAGTGTTGTAAAACACAGATGTCAGATGATTTCATGCTTAAACAAAACCAAAAACTGAAACAAAATAGAGCCTGGGATACTCATTAGCTAGTTATATATCCCATGTTTCCCAGGCTTCTGGTCCCAGCTCAAAAGTAGTCTGCTGACATCTTGAATAGCTCTAGTGACTTCAGGGTTTATTTTTATTTGTATTTTTTTCAAGATAAAGAATAATTCATAACATTACATGCGCAGCACATTTCTGCTCCAGTCTTATGTTAGATACAGGGTAAATAGTTCTTTTAGATCAGTAGGTTTTCATTATTAGAACAGAACACTGTATGGGGATATATACTGGTCATACATTATCTTAATCAGCAACACCAACGTAAGAGTTTTACTTCCTTGTAGTCTCCTGATCTTTCTTACTCCAATTCCTAGAATTGTCCCACAGTTGTGCATACCCCTTTTCTGAACGGTAATGCAGACAATCAAACTTGGAATCAGAATGACTTTAGAAAACATCAGAAAGAAGTCCTTGAATATCCTAGTAAACATTTTAAATTCAATTAATTCCTGTATTTAGTTCACAGTGTAAGTTCACAAACACAGGAGGTGGGAAGGAGTGCTTAGCATTGCTATGTATGTATGTATGCTATGTATGTATGTGGATCTCCCACTTCAGAATTTGTTTTACTTTCTGTATTTTAACTTGATGGTGATCAGCTGAAGTGAACCAGTGCAACTTTTGTCTTTAAACATACTACTTCTGCTGCTGGGTGTCCTATTAAAGAAACATCTTCTTTCAAGTCATTTGTATTTGGGAATTTTAATTTAGGTATTCCAATATAAATATAAGTATGAGCTGAAAGGAAGACAAATTTGAAATGTAAAATTAATATTATATTAAAGTGCTGAAAGAAAATGGTTTTCTTAAAATGAAAACGGATAGTTACACTCAGCTGAGAGTGATGGATTACTTCAGTTGACTTAAATTTATACCTTCAGCAATGTAAAAAGAAATACTATTTTCTTCCTTTCCTCTCCTACCCTTGGATTTTCTTCCACGTACAGTGGAAATTATAGCACAAGAAAGACTAAGGCAAAGAGGTTGATTCAAGCAGCCTTTTCCTCTTAAATATGAGGAATGAAATTTAATGTACTGGTAGCTACAGAAAAGAACAAAGAATTGAGACGAAAACTAATTTACAAAAGACTAGCTGGTGCACTTGTTTTGGATTTATAACAAAAAAAGAAAATCTTATATATTGTGGAAACTTATTGTGATATTTGGCACCTGACCTCTTCCGTCAAGGGGGAACATTGATCACTTGCTCTGCTGCAGAGGATGAAAAATGGCCGCTTTATTGTGTGGCACAGAGGGCTATATCATTCTACTAAGCCTCGCCCATCGTGGGTGGTTACTGCATTCCAGTAACGTAAGCACGTAATCTTCCGAGCGTCTATACTGCCACCCAGCGTCCATAACAGTGTACTGCAACATCTCCCCCTCCCCATGATTAGTTAAAAACATACAAACCGTGTAAAAGTGTGACATGATCACTTCCGTTAGTATAGTGCAAGTAAAGTGACGTGTGATCAAAACAGTAACAAACCACATCAATAATACCGTGACCAACGATAGATCCAAAGCGCAAACAGGTATACATTAAAGT
>NW_010405556.1:123470-132566 GCF_000710305.1 Buceros rhinoceros silvestris | reverse complement strand
TATTATTATTATTATTATTATCATTATTGCAAAACAGAAACTGCCAGATGCTGCTGGGCAGAAATCTTGAGAGTTTCCTTTGAGAAATAAGATATTGGATTATTAAAATTAAAAAGGCCAGAAAAATAGAATCCTACACAGTCACAATGGCCATGCACAGGTTCTGACAAGAGTATTGTATTTCCAAGAAATTTGTCAAAACAACTTGCATTTAAGAGAAAAACAAACTGCTGGCAAGCAAATTATATTATATACTAGTGTGGAAATGTCAGTCCTTTCCTATTCAACTCCAAGTGCAATAAAAAGGCATTTTTACTGTTCCCATGTACAGTAAATGTAATAATTCTCATTTTTGTGAAGTGTTATCATTTCTACTAAATTTCCTCTCAGTGACTCACCACAGTTCTTTTCTTGGCAGTTTGTTACTACACCGTCCTCTTGGATAAAAAAATAAAAGAAAACAGGAAATCTTTCAGTATAGGACAGAATGGAGATTTTTTTCAATGTAGTAAATAAGAAATGACAATTTTAACACATCCTGATGTGTCCCACCAGTTTTGAGAGGCATGAAGCAGGGCTGCAAGTGGGTGAGCCCTCTCCATCCTGCCTGCCAGCTCCTCTATTCCTGCCCCTCCAGATCTCAGCCTGGACACCTTTTAATTTGTCCTTATCGCACTGAATAGCTACCAAATATACAGGCAGCATGATGTGCTCTATTTTAAAAATACTCTCTCACCAAGTACCAAAAGAATCCTGGAACAAGCTCCTCAAAAAATGACGATCCAGATCCAAGTCTTTTCTCCATTTGGCTTCTCACCTCCCTGTGCATGATCCCGTGTGGGCCCTTGACTGACACCTTCACTTCAGCCCCAAAAGCCGGTTTCCTTGTCTGTTCCCAACCTCTCCATCTTCGGATTGCTGGGTAGCAAAGCTATTTAAAACACACAGCTCCTGTTTGTCCTCACACCTATTCACTTCCCAGCTTAAAATCCTGCTGCCGTTCCCACGCACAGAGCGGTTGGGAATGAGAAACCATCCCAAAAGGCTGCGTGGAGCTGAAACCCTTGTGCTGGTGTCCCAAAGCGGGTGTGTCTCCTGCACCCAGCTGAGGAGGGGGACAAGTGAGTGGTGCCATGGCTTTGCTTACCTACCTTCAGCCAAAGGGAGATGCCCCGCACTGACGAGGGAGGGTCTGCCCAGTTCGCGTTTGTCTCATGGAATCCACTTCAAGCCTGACAGCAGAATCAAGGTAACTGGCTTATAGCTTCGTAAATGAAGCTTACGTTTTGCACAAAAAGCCTGTGTTTGTGCCCAAAGCAGTGCTGTTCCTTTTTTTTTTTCTTGCACTCATGCAGTATTGCGCAGGATACGACTGGGGAACAGCACAAAAGTAATGTGATAGAAAGGCGGTGGACGTGGAACAACAATTGCATAGATAATGTTGCTAAAACCAAGGTTTCCTTAAACAAGTTTGACTTGTGCAGAGCCTCAGGGTCATGCTGGCCT
Organism: Buceros rhinoceros silvestris; assembly: GCF_000710305.1. NCBI lineage: Eukaryota > Metazoa > Chordata > Aves > Bucerotiformes > Bucerotidae > Buceros > Buceros rhinoceros. Next base: position 131,060 of record NW_010405556.1, on the reverse strand, counting down.
TCAGCATGGGTGATCTTTACCTCACCCAACATCAACAGCACTGCTCGTTTTGGCCAGGAGTCCCCCTCCATCACTGTGAAATTTCCAGGGCAGAAGCACTTTGGCATTTCCCGAACTGCCGCTTGGTTTCAGCAGTTGCGTAAGTTTGTACCTCTCATTTTGTCCCTCCTAGGGTTCAGTCATGTGTCTGCTGCTTAGGAATAATTCTACGGGTTATAAATGCTTTCTTACATTCTTCCATGCTAGTCAGCCAATTATTCATATTCAGCTGGTGTATTAAAGCCATTCTAGGTGGGTTTTTTTTTTAACATGCTCAAGGTTTTCAGACACATTCTTCTATGATCACACAGGAAAGATTGCTCTGCTGCCTCTGTCCTAGGTGAGAGCCTGCCAAAGATCTCTTCCCAGAATGATCTTATTCAGCAGAAGCAGCATGGAACAAACTCTCCAGCCTGCTAGGAACTGTGCTCTCACAGATAGTTTCCTTAGTTAGAGGAAAGGGAAAACATCCCTGGGTCATTCCCAGCACTACCTGTTAGCCACATGTTGACGGGAATAGCCTGTTTGGTAGCCTCAGCACTTCGGAATGGGAGGAGTGAGCACAGAGACGTCTCCTGCCTCTCAGAGCCATAGAGGAAGGTAGGACTGTGCCCAAAGTAGAGAAGTGGGGAGAGAAAGGAGCAGAGTATCTCTTGCCACTAGGTAGATGGGGAGGAAGAACTGGGATTTTTTTTTTTTTGGCTAAGCTTTTTACAAGGGCATGTAGCGATAGGACAAGGGGTAATGGTCTTACGCTGACAAAGGGTAGATGTTGATTAGATGTAGGGAAGGATTTCTTTACGGTGACAGTGGCAATCTCTTGCCACTAGGTAGATGGGGAGGAAGAACTGGGATTTTTTTTTTTTGGCTAAGCTTTTTACAAGGGCATGTAGCGATAGGACAAGGGGTAATGGTCTTACGCTGACAAAGGGTAGATGTTGATTAGATGTAGGGAAGGATTTCTTTACGGTGACAGTGGCAAGGCACTGGAACAGGTTGGCCAGGCTGGATGGGTCTCTGAGCAACAAGGTCTAGTGCAAGGTTTCCCTGCCCATGGCAGGGAGGTTGAAACTACATGATCTTTAAGGTCTCTTCCAACCCAAACTACTCCATGATTCTGTGAAAAAAGAAAAAGTCAATTCAGCCGTGATTTACGCTCTTACCTGCCTCTTTCATCGCTTAGTCCAACACTTTATTCTCATAGCAGTGGGGGACACAGCAATTATAGTGCTTAATCTGATGCTGAAATCTTCGTATCTTCACTGACCCCAGCTTTAACAAATAATTAGCCCACAAAAAGTTGGTCACTGCAGAAGAGAGGAAGTACTTTAAGGCAATGTTTCTGCTGGAAGGTGGGACATGTTCTTAGCTGTGGATTCACCCATATAGGGTGACTTCCAGCCACTAATTACCAGAAAAAATATCACAACTTTCACCTATTTTGTATCTGTTTGAGGGGAGGAAGTGAGGAAGTTAGGTGGTTCTCTTGAGCTCCATCCTCATGGATATATGAGGGACAGAGACGCAACTTCAGTGTTGTAGTTTCTCCTACATGGCAGAGCACCTATGGCTGTACGACAGAATTCCCTTTGTAGGGAGATTTGGGTCTCTCCGCCAAAAGAGATTCTGCTAAGAAAGCTGGCAACACAAAGCTCTTCAGAGGTACAAGAGAGCCGCCCTCTCCTCTTGCAGCCGAGCATCTCCAGTGGCCAGCACAGAGAAGAGGCAGAGGGGAAGTTTCCCTTGGTGATCACATCAGGCCAAACTGAACGACTGTGATGGCCCTGCCAGAAAGCCATCGCTCACAGAGGCTTTGTGGAAGTGCTAAATTTTCTTTGCTGGCGTTTTCTTTTCAGTACTAATTGACGGGAAATAAAAGGGAAGGGATAATACTTGGTCAGCAGAAACAGGAGTTGTCTCCCTGAACACAAGGCCAGACAGATCCGATGAGGAGGGCACAATATATTTATATGGACCTCTTTCCAAGTGGAACCACACTTTAAATATTGATTTCCACTGGCATGCAAAATGCTCATATCCACAGTCAATTATGTTGCTGCTTTATTATTTTATTTTTTAAATAAATTTTCTACATGACAGGGTAGATATCTAGTTCTCAGCCAAAAGAACCATCTCAGTAACATGCAAGGAACTGTGGGTTTGACTGAAATCCAGCTGGAGCATAAATTTCAAATCCAATTAATCGTAAGCAGTATCTTTAAGGCCTTTGAAGAACCGTGTCTTGCTTAAAATTTCCTAGTCTGTAATACATACACCTTATATACAATAGCGCATATTTATATATACACACCGGATACATGTATATACATGTGTGTATATATATATACAGACCAGGTACAATACTATATACAAAATTTTTTAACTTGAATGAAAACTATAGAGCTTTAGGACTGTGCTCGCTCACGTGATAAACTCATGGTACGACAGTTGTATTCTTCAAATATTCTGTGTACTTCAAGTATTAGTCTAATATTTTATAATACCTAACATGAAACTTGTGGTTATACGGTTGTATTCAAGTCGTGTCCAAACAGGGGTAATTCAGGACTACCCAGGCCCATCCACTTTGGCCCAGGAGCTGCTTGTAGTTGCCTCATGAAGTTTTGAATTCCACAGTACCAAAGACAAGACCTGCAGTCACAAGCCACCACACACACACCCCCACCATTTTTTCTTTTACTAGACTAACCCTAAACCCCTGTTTTCTCAGGAGGAAATCACTGCACTTAGTTAGAACACAAGAAAACGAGTGCCCACCCCCCAAAAATGCGAGAAGAATCCTAGAACACAGACAAACCAAATCGCTGTTATTTATTATCTACATTATCATTTAATGTGTAGACATCAAGTGCTCTAGAAATTTGACAGTTAGATTTATGACTAGATTGAGAGAGAAGGGCTCGTCTTTGTAACAGGCGGCAAATGGCTGATTTATAGGCACGCTAACAAGTACTGCTTGGAGATGCTGGTGTGGCAGAGTGTGCATGCCAGGCTCCAAACCGGAGCGGGTGGGCGTGACAGAAGAATCATTCATGGGTAAACTACAAGATTTATTTTCTTGTATTGTGGGCCAGATGACCCAGTTGCATGCACCCTTTGCTTTCCAACGGTCCTAACAGCGCATCTTCCATACAGCCTTTCCTCTTACGGTGCCAGCACTGTGGGACACCAGTTACTGCTTACTCGCTTTCTCCCTGGGTATTATCCAGTGAGTCTTAAATCCTACCATTGTTTGATTAATAGTAGATCATTTCCGGCACTAACATTGTGTAGGATCCTTTATGCTGTGTTGCAGCTCACCACCACAGAAGTCAGTGTTTCTGGAGTCAGCTAGCACAGGTCCCTGGAGTGAGCAAGCGGTAGCAGCCCTGGTTCAGCTCCCACCATCCACCCAGGATCCTGGGTGACCTGAAGACGTTTTACTCCTTTCCCTGCCCTTCTGTATAAACTTGCTGGAGCAGTGCAGTCTCTGACCACCCATGTTTGGTCTGTGTGAGGCTGCTGATACAAGCAGTCAGGCATAGAATCGTATCGTAGAATCACTGAATACCAGGTGGGAAGGGACCTGAAGGATCATCTGATCCAGCCTTTCTTGGGAAAAGCACAGTCTAGCAGGGTGGCCCTGCACACTGTCTAGCCTAATCTGGAAAGTGTCTGATGTTGGGGACTCCACCATTTTCCTGGGGAGATTATTCCAATGGCTGATTGTTCTCATAGTAAAAAATTTTCCTCTCTTGTCTAATCAGAATCTCCCCAGGAGTAACTTGTACCCAATACCCCTCTTTTCCATGCGACTCCTTGTGAAAAGGGAGTCTTCATCTTTGTAGCCGCCTTTTAAATATTGGAACAAATACTGGCACTGTCCTTACTGCACATGAAGATTACTCTAGCAATTCTTGCTTCTGGTGCAGTCAGGCACGAGGACCCCATTGCCACAAGAGTGGGTGCGGAGCTAAAGGCTCACAGCCGCCCAAATTGCTTCTAACCTCCTGGTTGTGGTCACCATCCAGGCTAGTGATGGTGGTATTGTCTTGCTGTGCCTTTAATTTCCTATTCATGAGTCTGAATTTCCAGTGCAATTTAGTTGCCTTTGTACTGAGATAAGCAATTTGTTTTATCTTTGCAAGAACGGTTGTCTTGGACTTCCCTCTTAGTCATCCCAAGGGTGATGACATTCATATGACATCTGAAACAATGTATGCAAGATTACCTGACCACAATTTATCGGGGAAATGGATGAAAAATGCTTTCATGTAACTGATTAACATTTAATTAACATTGTTAATTAACATTGATTTTAACTTTTTCAGCTGAAGTGTAACACTTAACATTGACCTTAACTTTTAAAATCAAAGCTAGGTGCTAAGAAAGCCTGGAGAAAACCATGATTGATATTATGCATTATAATCTAGCTGCATGTGATCTGTGTTGAAGTTATGGAGTAATGTGCATTGTACCATATAAAAGTCTAATGATAGTTAATGTTAGTTAATTAAGATGAACACTGAATGGTATTACCCTGTCTCATATGGGTATTAACATCGTATTAGACTCTAACAAAATATTATTTTAGTTAAAACCACATATACTGACTTAGTCTAGATTCTCTCGGAGAGAAATGAATTCTGAATCCGATTAAACTGCCTATTTCAAAACCATATGATGCTCCTGGATCTCAGCACAGCAAATAGGAAAACAGGCTATAGTCTAATAGGATAAATGGGTCTTCTTTATTAGAGTAAAAATAAAGAGATAACTTCATACTTATGTTTAGGAATTCAAGGACCATGGAGAAGAGATCTGCGGGCTGCTGTTGCAGAAAAAATGCATTACATTATACTGTTCATAAGCTTAGCAAGCTCCATTTTCAACTGATAAGGTTTTTCTTCTGCACTTTCATATCCTCCCATCCTGAACTCCTCCTAATGAACCGCTAATCCAGAACGACATTTCCACTGCGGTATATAAAAGGCACGATCAGCGCTGCACTGGATCCCAGGACAGCCCTGTGCCTTTTCACTGATCACAGAGTAATGTCAGCGCGCTCCTGCCTTGACCCCCGCGTATGACAGGGACAAACTGAGCATTTAGCTTTGTGTAATCTCGGGTGTATTTAGCTACAAGAAGTTACAGCCCCTTGAAGCGGGCTGAAACCACTGATTGGTACATTATATACTACTGAGGCAGATCAAAAAGCACCTCTGATCTCTATCTGTGTTGGAGCCTTCCCTGCACACACAAACACGCAAAGGACACAGGTATGGACTTTCCTCACATTCATGAATGCAGCGCCGGGCGCCAATCAGACATCCGCAGTCTCAGGCAAAAAGCAGTATCTAAAGAGAGGTAGAAATATGCGGAAATGCAAGTGTACACAGATCCTTTATGAATATACCTGTGGTATTAAATGTGAGAAGGATTTAAAGAGACCGTATGGTACCTTTAATTAGCAGGTGGTACTTCATAGCATTGCAAAAGAGATGAGCCCTGTTAAGTGACCTGGAGACGAGCACAATGACTTCAGCACTCAGGTTATGAAGGGCATTTCTGCAACGAGAGGAGTAGCATAAACCTGCGGAACTCTCCATGCGGTCGTATTTACTCTGCGTAGTCTTGTCAGCAGAGCCAGGTAGTCACAGGTTGGTTGGCGCAGCTGGGGAAGTAAAGCAAGAACCAGGTTTCCCAAAGCAAGCTCCAGTGGGAGGAGCCCGTGGAAAAAGGGAGTTTGAAGAGGAGACAGGAGTGGGAGCGAGAGCAAAATTCAGACTGGCTAGAGCGAATGAGGAAGGCAAAGAGCAGCCTTTGTCAAATCAGATTGTGTTTGAAAGGGAGGTTGAGATCTGTGGATGATAGGCAAAGCTTGTTTCTTGCCCTTTTCCTTCTGAGCCAGAGTCTCGGGGTCTGAGCACCTTCACTTCCGTGGCTATTTCTTGCCTGTCGTTGACTCCAGACAGTTTAGGATTATGTTGCAAATTTTGCTGGAACTTGTTTGGCCAAGCAATGAAATTGCCATTAGAGTTCCAAGCATACTCTCAACTCCAGGATGAATGAGTGCCTTCTGCTGCCTGGTTGGTGGCAGAGAAAACTTGTTTCTGCTTTCACAAATTGGAGAAAACCAGGGGTCTGTGTCTTGTGTGGCAGCTCCAGGATCACAAAATCTTTCTGCCGCACAATGCTCTACACTGTGTCTCTCACCACGTGCTGAAGGCTACAAAGAGCCTTTTACCTATGAATGCAATAGAGAATTTCAGGAGGAGAAGCTGCACCAATTTTGAGTGTGTTTGTGTCAAGAGAAGCTTCACAATGAGAAAAGGCAACTGAGTCTCGAATGTACAAGCATTACAGCAATGTCCATGCGGAGTGTCTCACCTCCTCGGACTGTCCCTTGGTGTGATTCTTGAATGGCACTGTAAAGTACAGGACCCAGGTGCTGTGCTGCAGAAAATAATATTCTGAAGGTAGCGCCTGACCCCTCTTGTGAGCTCCAAAGGTATCTTTGCATTTGCCTGTGGGGCACTTTCATAATTAGGCTATTCATGAGCTATGGGGGTTGCTTTCTACTTGTGAATGCCTTTTTTTTCCCTTTGACTTATCTTTGATTCCTAGGAATTTATGCACTTTTATTCGCTTTGGAATCCAGTAATGTACAAATCTCTTTTTAAGATCCGCAATATATGCATTCACCCCATGGGATGCCTCCCTGGGCCCGTATTTGTTTTCTGTGTGTAAATATGCACAGTGGCCTCACTGCTGCTCACACGTGAGAAGGGATCACACTGAGGTGACTGATTATGAATCAGAATTAAAACCACCAATTGGCATTAAAGGTCACATCTTTATTAGAATTATTCATCCAAATACGACTAGCTGCACACCAACCTGTGGGGAGGAGGAATGGAGGTGCTCTGTGAGCCTGACCCGGTCCTGACCCAACTTGCACCGACAGTGTGTCATTCTCTTGAACAGAGCTTCTTCAAACTTACGACAGAAATACAACTCATCTTCCACAGCCTCCCCTCTCTCCCCCATCCCAAGGGCAGCACAAGGGAAGGAAAGAAGACATTAAGACTTTTGGTCTTGAGCAAATGAGTCTGTTTCATTTTTCCCCTCTATTTTATCTTACAAGTTACTTCATTTCTTATGCTGCTGGGTGAAGTTCCATCAATACGCTTGCGGTGGATGGACTGCATTTCTGTGGCAGTGACTCAATACACTAACAGGGTGATGCAGCACTGAGGAAAGAGCAGGAAGATAAACACAAAGCAGTGGGATTAGACTGGTGAGTTCAAGAGGGTATCTGTGCCAACTGGTTAAGGTGAAGGCTTAATCCACGGGCACTGCATGTAAACCACGGTAAATGCAATTAATATAGAAACACGCATAAGAATTTGAACAGCAAATGAGCATCAACTTCAAAAAGTGAGGGGAAAGACCGAGCAGAAAGAAATGGGTGGATCATTCATTGGGGATATGAAGCAGAAAGCTCTGATGATGAGCCCGTTACTCCACACTGAATGCAATATAAACACT
>NW_010405556.1:113991-123429 GCF_000710305.1 Buceros rhinoceros silvestris | reverse complement strand
ATGAAGCAGAAAGCTCTTATGATGAGCCCTTTACTCCACACTGAATGCAATATAAACTCTCTTTCACCTGCCTCTGAAGTGTCCAACACTGGCTGCTCCCAGAGAGAGCCTATGAGATTGCACAGGCCCTTACACAGATTATTTATGTCGCAGAAACAGGTTTGTTGAAGTTTACAAGGTCCAGACCTGGAAGATAGTAAGGTTCGTACATAATATTCCTTATTAGACCAACAGATATGGTTATACAGGTTCCTCTTCAGAGCTGAAACGGAAGCAGCATGTGCCCAAAACCAGGTCCATTTTTTTTGAACTGTATCATTTTATCTAATAAGAGACATTACTTCTCCCAACAACCCTTTCCTTGAGAACATTTATGGTAGCTCTCATATTCTTGTAACCAGAGACTTCAAACCATTTTAAAAACATTACACTAGATAGTATCACACCATCTTGATTTGGAAGTCAATTATTATTATTTTATCATCTTTAAAATGTGAGGGAACAGAATTGAATAGACTTATTCAAGATAAAATAGGAAGTCTGGAGAAGAAATCAGTCCTGGTCCTTCTCCATAGCCACAGCCCTGTCATATGGAAGGGATAAGTCAAATGTCTTTCCAAGAGTCAGTTTTCTTTCATGCCACAGGAGCTAAATAGCAGAATGTGTTTAGGTTTTTTCAGGGCCAGATGACAAATTTGGAAGTTTGTCCTCAGCTTGGTGAAGTTAAAGTAGCACAAACTGCCTGTACAGCATGTAGTGAACGTTTTAGGTGTTCCTGATGTGTAGTTCCTCATCATTCTTAGGTGAGAATTATGATGTTAATTTTAGAGGTTTAAAGAAAGAAGGAAACTTTCATTATCATACTTAACGGCCATGTATTATGCAGGGATCTGCAGCCTTTCTAGGTGCTCTGTCATTTTTGATGTTTGGAGACAAAACAGGCTCTCTCTCTTCCAGAGAGCGATGGATACACGTGTAAACACACAATGAGATACAGGTGTTGCTTTGCAATCTCTTCACATCTATTTATTGATGGAGAAAACAAAGGGAGGGAAAAGACTGAGTTTTTCCAAGAACAGTTTGGAATGAGTTTTCAAAAACAATATTTGCAAGCCTATCATTTGTTAACTGGATCTTTGCAAGCGGCTTATGAGCATGGCTTTCAAACTGTTATTCCTTATTGTCTGTCTGAATTCATCTTTCTAACCACAGGGCTCTTAAGTGATGCAATTCCCAAAGCTAAATGCACATACTGTGTGTCTGCAGATCCTCGTAATGAGAGTTGCTACCATGTGCAATACCATGTAAACACCTCTCTTCCTCTAGTTTCTAGAAAAACAGAAAAGAACGCGATAAAGTTCCTATTGATACATTTCAAATGCAAGGAATGTGTCAAAAGCCTCCCGAGAAGTCGGGTTTCCTTTATGCCACAGCAGTGAAGAAGCAAAATGTGTTTTCTTTCTTTCACTTTGTCAGAATGCAGCGCTGAAGTCTGGGGGTCAGGACTGGTGTCAAATAAACAACTTTACTGTTTTGAATTTTTTAAAGGTTGAAGCTCCAGATAAAACAACTGCCGTTTGCACACAATATGCCCTGTGATCACATGGCATGATTGATGATAAGTCAAAACAAATTTTGTTTATTCAGCTTTAAAGTGAATGTGGTGCTCAGATATTTCTGCGGTTTTGAATGTTATTAGACAAACAAGGTGCACATATGGGATGTAGTAGAGGTAGAGGCCTGTTTCACCAACAACGTGTTTCCTTTCAGCGCTGCTGAGTCATCTGCAAAGCCACCACGGGCAGGCAGCGTCTGGCACAGTGGCCCCTTCCACCGCGGGGACACGTCAGTGCCCTCAAAGTCTCAGTTGTGTTTCGGGCTGCTCCTCTCTCCCTGGAAGGCTGTGCCCTGGGTGGGAGGTCTTTCAGCCGTGGGGCTGGGCTTGTGGGGCTTGGGGCGGGTGTGGGAAATAGCAGAGAAAGGACAAAACGATGGACCTTCTGCCCCTTCGCGCCAGTGAGCGCAGTGGCACCGAACTCCAGGTGTTGCAGCATCTGCCAGCACAGGGCTGCGGTGAGCAACCTCCCACTTCGACTTCCACCACGGCCCTGCAGCCACCGCTCACATCCGGAACTGGGATCGTGCTGTAGTATTTACCATGTCCATCCTCTCCTCCTCCCAGCATACAGGTGGCATCTTCTCGGAGCTCTCCTTTAGTTCGAAGTGCTCATCCAGGAAAGGTGTTCTCACAGAGGACTGTGTTTTGCCACCCTTCCTCAAGCCAGGTGGTCTGTCCTTGCAGTAGGGTATAAAACGGGTGGAGGGATGAAAGACAGTGAATTCAGCTCCTCATTGGTGCCTCTGGGCTGCAAACCTTGCAGCCATCAGTGGGACACTTACTTGGCAGGAAATACAAGTGCAGGCCCTGAAGAGAGGCAGAGGCGTGTTGGTTTTGTGCGTGTTGGAATTTGTATTTACCTTCATTTGTGCGCAAGAAGTGATGGGAGGCGGCCGCGGCCCTTCGGATGGGAGGATTTTATGGGTTTGCTGCTGAGTTAAAATAGCAGGTTGAAAGTATAAAGGGCAATAACATCTACCTGCGTGGTTATTTCTCTGTTGTCTAAGAAGGCTGTGATATTTATTTTCTTTTAAAAATCAAGGTTTCTTACGATTGTGTTTGAATTTATATTCAAGTAAGCTAAACTTAGTTTTCAAAGAGGAAATCCAAGATTTTTTTCTTCTTTAGCAATAGAGTTCAACTGAAAGAAACAATTGTTTTCAATTTTTCTTACAGGAAATATCATACTAATTCATTGGGAAAATACAAATGAGGTCATTTTTTTTCAAGAGACTCAAAGATTCCCTTGAGAAATCTCAGTAATTTCCTAGCACTGCTATCGTTTATCCTTAGCTTTCCTTAAACATATTTTTCAAGAATTCTTAGCACAGCCCCTTCCAGTGAAACTCTTTGTGTTAGAATAAGACATTTGTTGCAAATATCAGTGCATATAATTAGATTTTATTTTGAAATCTTACATACGAAAACTTATATGTTGGGTTATCATAAATAGCGAGAGACTGAATGACTAATATTTTTAAATTAAATGTTTACTTGCAAAAGACGTATCACTGTGTAGAGAAAAAAAGTTGACAGCTAATTTCATCCCACTTAGTGTACTGTAATTACATGATTACCTATAGAAACTTCGGAGTATGGGTTTTTAAAGATCAAAGTTAGTGAAAAGTCAGCATGTAATTAGTTTCTTGCTTTGGAGCATTAGGTAGAATTACTGCAAAGAGGCAAAACTATCATTTTATAGAGACCCTTAGGAGATTTATAATGATGGTAGACAAATATATGCATACAATATCAGTTGGTGTGCTAAAATTTAATTTTAGTGAGGAAATGTGGTTGAAGGTGATCACAATACATGGGGATGTTCTTATTTTAATATTGGTGGATGTTATTATTAGAGAATCATATCAAAAGATATGTCACCAGGGAGAAAATATCATTTATAAATCACTAATGAGCAGCAAACAGTGTTTAGCTTGGAGGTATAAGACATCTTTTCACAATGTGCATTTATGATCAAACACAAAAGATCAAGTGGGGGAAAAAACTGAACAGTAGATCCATATTTTATCTTTTAGTTCTCAGCAACATTTTCGATGGTTAAATGGGGTTATACAAGGGACGTGTTGATTCACACCCCCTCGGTAAAGGCAGAAAGAGCCCTTTTGATGTGGAACAAAGAGCTCACAATTTGGCCCCTAAATGTTGTCTTCTTTTAGAAAAATTCTTAGTAAATAGCACCCCAGTTTTAAGATAGTTTGTACTCTAGCATTGCAAGGGAGGAGGAAGCGCTGCAGTCAAAACATGGGGTCACCGGAGGGTTGAGGTTTTCAGGTGCTGGAGTTCATCACTCCTTGAAGCACAAGCCCTTGGACCAGGCTGCTCTGCTGTCAGAAGTGTTGATTAAAGGCTGCCCAAACCGTTAATGTGTAAATGTGATTCTCTTACCGTGTGCTAACCCATCCCTCACAGCCCTCTACGTCACAAATAGAGATGGAATGTTACGTGGGGTCCACCTGCGCACACATGAAAGTCCAGAGGAATTTTACAAGCATTTCAGTGGGTTTGTGATTGAGCCTGTTAGGAGAGAGATGGTATTTTCAAGGCAGAGCTCTTATGACAGCATGCATGAATGTGATTTTGGCATGGAACTGAGCCACAGGGCACGTACCTGGTGGCTAATCATTTAAGAACTAATGGAATAAATGAGTGGGGAGTTGAAGCAAGTATGTGTAAGTGAGGGATTGTTATGAGAGACAGTACAAGGATGAGAGTAGAAAAAGCCAATAGAGAGTTTGAGATGGGAGTCAAGAGAAATCTGCATGGAAAGGGAAGAAGAACCTGAGAGTAGATACAGAGAGTAAGAAATACCATGGTGCCTTCAAAGAACAGAGAAAAAGAAAGTTGTGGCCAGCAGTGACAGCGCTTAAAGGTGCTTTTTTGTCCTTCCATAAGATATTACTCTTTACATGTTCTGAAAATAAAAGGAAAGATAACAGCTTTTGCAAAAATAGAATACTGATGAACTAGAGGAAAGAGCTGAGCCATTACCCTAAATTACTCAGAGCCAAAGGGCCAAGGGAAGATGGACATGTGTAAATAATTTAGACATTCATTTTAGTGCCTATAACTGTGAACAATCATCTCAGTATTGCTACTATATTTGTCCAATACATACGTAAGAGAATCATCATAAAATATCCAGAACATAAAAAGTTTATTTGTGGATAAAGCGGGGATTTTTATTATTTTATTTAATGTAGATTAATTTGATCCAAATGCCTTGCTTTTTATCCTTCCTCCTTTATTAATGTCTCTTTTCATGGTGGACTAAATTATCACTTGCTGCTGTTATATAACAAAATAAGTAAATATATATCAACGATTCCAGTTATAAAATTCCTGCTTACAGTAGATCAGAAAATGAAATATCTCACATTTACCCTGTCTTGCAAAACAAGACGCAAATTCTGCATCTGCTCCTTTGGTTTTGTTTTTATGGCCCTAAACTGGAAAATATCATTCATGTACCATTTTCACAATCACCTCCACCTATTGCTAGTGTCGGTGGGACAAACCAGTACACGGAGGATGCTCCGCTAGCAGCAACCAGCCTCAGCATGAAACAAAGGGATGCACGCGCACCCACGCACACCAATCAGACCGAAGCGCGATGAGGTTGCTATCACAGCGAGCGAGATTCTTAAACTAAGATTAACCTTGAAGCTCAAATGAGATAAAAACAAATAGAAATTTCTCCACAGGAATAAGAGCTTATTATAAAGGAAAGTATTTCATAACTCGCATAACTTTAATTAAGAAAAAAGGCTGGCAGGATATATTCTATCTCAGCAGCCATATGTTTAAATGTGTGTTCAGTGAGGTGCACAGAAGGTGTGCACGTCTCGTTGTTAACTAAGTAGATCTGTGTGTACAACTTCCTAGAAGTGCTGACAATATCGCTCGTGCATTTACATGATGCTCTTCCTTTAGCCCGTTGTGCAGCATCGTGTCCGCACCATACTGAGTGAGCTGAGCTGTGCCGGTAGAAATTGAAGCTCTGTCCTACAGCGTGTCTAAGCAGTTGGAGTGGGGTTGCTGGAAGAAAAATTAAAATGAGGAAGGGGTAAACAACAGATGAAGTGGAAGTTGAGACCTTCTTTGGACAGGGAGGCATCTGGGTGGCCTTCTCCTTCCAGTAAATGAAGAAGATGAGAGAGTTTATAGTAATCCAGCGCTTCCAGCCAAAGTCGGGCCACCTTCCCAAGGAGCCCTATGGTTTTGAGAGAGGCTTGGGACTATCCAAGGTTCCAGGTGCTCTTTGGAGCTTCATGTTTCATATTGGCTGTTTGGAGGCTTCAGATAGGTCAGATGTTGGAAACTGAATGTGCAGGAGGTTTGTATAGGACACTGCTGGTGGGAAGCTTGCTGTGTTTTTCTGTTGAGAAAATCTGCCAAGGTCTCCTCAGTAGTATCATCAGGCACTGAGTGAACACTAAGATTGGTAAAGAGGTAAGAAAGTTGTATCTACTACTGAAATTGCTCTGCGTGCCAGCATCTTTATGTGCATGTGTTGAGTCATAGTCCTTTGTTTCTGGAGCAATTATGAGAAAATATTCAGTTTTGAACGGAGATGTTTGTACGTGCATCTTCACACGGAGCAGCATAAAAAAGGGGAACTGGCTTAATGCTGACCTAACCAATAAACCGGGCTCTGGAAAACAGGAAGGGTGGAGGAAGCAGAAGTGGCTGTGGATGACTGGTTTCTCCCCTCCTCTTTGGATAGATATACTGGTCTTGAGTACAGATGCAAACTGCAGTCAGGCAGACAGTGTGGCATCAAGACATGTTCTGTGTCCTCAGCCACATCTCAGGCTGCTTGTGGAAGCCACCGATGAGATTTCTCACTGCCAGAAATCAACGCCGACATAGGCTCATTCTTGCCTGTATATAATCTGACATTGCCCCAGTAAATTGTGTGATCCAAGTAGGGCTCCTAATGGAGGTTTCTTTGTTGATCCAGAGACCCTGCAAACAGAAAGGTGAATAATTATATGTACTCTGTCAATTATCTGACTTTGGATCAGCTGATAGTCTACATATGAATTCATAATGAACCCAGAATGAATCTTCGGCCTCAGTCTGAGTAAGTAGAAAAGCACTATGGCCTGCACTGCACTAAAAATTTCTGAAACCACAGAAAAACTGAAGAAGAGGGTGCTGCACAAGTAACGTCCACTAGAAACCATGACTATTCTGTGACTTCAGGCATGACATAAGCCTCCTAATAAGAATTAGAAGGCATTTTACAGAACTGGGGGGAAGGCAGGCTGGCACAAAGTGTTCCACATGGTGTTCCCTCCAACACTGACACCCTCAGGAAAACCGTTTGCTAGCAAACTGATTAAGCTGTAAGAGAACTAGAAGAAAGACATCTCTGGCATCTCAAAACCATCCTCACAGATCTGGAAGTGTATCGCTTACAGCTGCACTGTGGCTGAAGTCTCTGGTTCTAACGCAGTTGTAGCTTCTGATTGCTTAAGCCTCTTTCAGGCTGGGAAGGAGCCATTGATACTGCGCCTTTAAAATGCAGATCTTTCATAATCATTCAGAGGTTAAAATTCCTATAGCTACACTTCTTACCACTCTATCACAGGGTGCTTGGGAGAGGTTTCTGGGAAAAAATAGAGAATTATTGTTGACCAGCACTTACGGCCACCTCATAGTGTTAGACAGAGAGATGGTAGAGGCCACTCTGCAGGGACCATCAAGGTGTGCAAAGCAAAGTCACCGGCCCTGCAGGCATTTATCCCAAAGACCGTCCACAGAACACGAGCCACAGTGAAATACTTGTGGACAAGTACTCGAAGAACCACTGCACCACACATTGTGATTACCCCGGATTGAAGGGTTAGGAATCATCCCAAAGCCTTGAACTTTCCATTACCACAGTTGAAGCTCTGCTATGAAGCTTGGGGCTTTGATATTCCAGCCAGCAGAAAGCACTGATATTGTCCTCTATACCACTTGTGTGGCAAAAACCTCAGCAGCATCAGAAGTTTGGCTTTTGCCTTTCTGTTGAGAATGAGTAAAGAAACTAACCAAGACCATGAAAAAACAAAAGCCAAACGAACACAACAAACGGGGCTATGAAACCCTCCGCAGGCAGGTTTGCACAGTGATGCTGCATTTCCCCAGCGGTTCGAGCTGGATGACTACTCCTCGTTTAAGTGCAGATTTTCCCTGGAAAGCTTCATGAAGATGTTTCCCATTTAAAGTTAGATATCGTTTTACCAAACCCTTGTCTGAGGGATCAAGAAGGAAAACTGTCTGCAGGCCAACAATGCATCTAACATTTTCATACATTCCTACTGTAACAGAAAGTTCCCTAATCACAACAGCTACAGAAAGCTGTATCTTGTGTCGTTCAGGACTGATTGTGGGATCTGGCATTCAGAGTCTGTCGCCGGTTTAGAGAAGTCTGCCTCAATCAGTGTCACTGCTGGCCACAGCTGTCTGTGTAGGTTGCTGTCAATCTGGCTGGCTGTGTTTTAAAATGCTGTTTTGTTTGTTTTTTTTTTTTCTCTAGGGCAACTGCCACATCACTGTCAGATGCTGCATCTTCCTCAGACATAAGAAAGGTTCACACAGGCTGATCATCAGTGGTTTAGGTTATTTCCTCGAATAAAAACACCCCTTTCCAACACTATTTCTCCAGGGTCCTGCAATGCTCAACAGAAAAATTCTCCTTTGCCAAGTTACCTCGAGTGTGAGTCTGAGCAGAGCAGCTGTATTCTCACCTTGCAAGCAGTGAAATTTGCCTGTGAATACACAGATTTCAGCTGGGTTTGCTCTTTATTGCTTTGGGCTGCAGCAATAGAGAAAAAGCTTCTGAAAAAGCAAAAAAGTGAGGGGAGGAAGGAGAATGCCACTGTTTAAAGCAGACATTCAGAAACACTGGGCTTCCTGCTGAAGCCCATCTGCGCTTCTATACTGCTCGTGTCCCCTGCCTTTGCAGGGAAGCGTTGGGTGTCCCTGGAAAGTGACTGTAGCCTTTGACGTCTCCAAAGCAAGAGAAGACCAGGCTATTAGTTAAGTCGTGCTGATCCTTTCGCATCAGAGTAACTGTACAGAGCTTTAGATAAGTCAGTACAACACTGCGTGGTGTAGATGGCAACGTAAATGTGATGTTGTGAGCCTTGCTCTTCCCACACCTGGAGCATTTCCCTTCACTTTAGTTGCAGAAAAGAGAGAGAGCCTTTGCAGGAGGTTGCCTTTGGCTGAGCATTGAGTCTGGGGTGCAAAGAAATTGCAGGCACTTTGCATGCTTGTGTCTTCTCTGTTGAGTTTAGTCATGCTGTGATGTCATTGGTGGTGGCATGGGTAAGCAGCATCCACCTGTCATAAAATAATTGCCCTTACTATGAAAAGCAAAATCAGGGACATCCTCTGCTTCAAAATAGGAAAAAAGCACCTTAGTGTCATTTGTAAATGAGATGTGCTTTTCATCTCTGAGTCCTGCCATAAAGGTGAGGTGGCTCAGAGCCGTTAGCGTAGTCTCGTATCACACGCTGTTCTTTCCATACTGCCACTTCGGGCAGAGGAACGAGTTCAGACAAAATAAAACCCAACCTCTGCCCGTTGCTCCGACCCAGCCCAAAGCAGTGCTTTCCTGCCCTAGGAACGGCTGCCTCGGCTTTATTTCCATGCTCCCCAGTGCTTCCTGGTCCGTTGGGGATGGGAAGACCAGTGCCTCAGCACTGTGAGAAAGCTGTTCTTGACCTGAACCTGACCAGAAACAGGAAGTAATAGAAATCTCACCAAAAAAAAAAAAAAATCTTTTCTCTTGAGATCTTCAGCCA
>NW_010405556.1:109316-113901 GCF_000710305.1 Buceros rhinoceros silvestris | reverse complement strand
AAATCTTTTCCCTTGAGATCTTCAGCCAGGGGGTCATTTTCTGAACTCTCTCTTTCCCGGGTGTAGCCACTGACTTTGTTTACACCAGTGTAATGGAGCACAGCCCCAATTACGAAGGTTCCGCTACAGCTTTGCACAAGAGTCAAGCTTGAGTGTGTGTCCAACCCAAATCTACAGAGCTTTTGAGCTTCTCCCACCCCTAATTATTTGTGGGTTTTGGATATATACCAAGAAATTAGTTCATATCTATCTACAATTTTCTCTTTGATTGGCTTGAAGGCTGGAATTAGGGAAGAGAATTACCTAGAATAATGCCATCTGTATTCCACATAAAGAGAATCCAACCAGAAGCAACAATACAATGTTTTTGAAACTGTATGATATGATAATACATAATGACACACTGCACAAACCGACACATGGTTTCCACGAATACCAGTGAGGTTTCTCTTCAAGGAAAAAGTAATGAAATGGAGCAGAACTCAATCCAACCACAGCAGTACCAACCTGAGCATCCACCAGGGACATAATCAGAAATCACATACTCACTGCTGAGGAGCTATAATTAAACTAGATTTAATTTTAATGCAAATTCTTCCCAGAAAAAAAAAAAATTACTGACATTCCCTACCCCCTCTAATGTTGTTCCACTGTTCCAGGCTTTATGGAAATAGTTACAGGATTCATGTGTTTTGCAACCCCAAATGTTTTCAAAACAAATAGAACATCTTAAAAAATGAAATTAATAAATCTTTTACGTTCTCACTCCAAAGTCGGTCATGCTGAGGTTGTGTGGGTTCATCAGCATCAGATGCTTCCTGCCGGCTAGTGCCTCCACCCAACACATGTTTTAAATAATAATCAAGTTCAGCCTTGGCAATTATATTTTTGTCTTAATGCTGTAATACGGTAATGGTTCTTTTATCCTACTTTTATCTCTCAACTTGGTCAGACAGTACTACTCCTACCTAGGGATGTGAAAACCTGATAACTTTAAGAGGATTAATACTGACAAAATGTGCTTTATTAGTTTGGATTTGTTTTATTAGTACCCTGCAGTTTGATTAGGTCGAGGACGCAGTCAGAATATTGTTTGCCCAAGCAGAGAGAAAATAACACCAAGCAGAGAGTTAAATATATATCCGTGTATGGGGCCGGTGCTCTCCCAAGCACACCGGCTCTGCCTGAGTCTTACTCAGCCCCTCTATTTACAAAGGCACAGGCCTCTTGGAAACATAAAACAGAATCCCGGAACAGATTCTCCAGCGCAAACACATGCAGCTTGACTCTGCTGAGCACCACATTATTCAGCCTGCACAGAGGGATGACCCAGACCATCGAGTCCTCTTCCCCAGCATGTTCGTGTAGCTCGTGTAGCGCTTGGAGAACTCCCAGCTAGTCCTGTGCCCAGCGTGGGGCTGCCCCTGGGCTAATCCTGTTCCGTTCGGTCTGTTCCCACAAATCTGCTCTCTTTTTCACATTTTCCTCATGGCCCCACTTGGGCACGCTGTGACTGGGTGTAACCCCTGTCCTTGCACACCTGGGGACGTAAAGGCACAAGCTGTGCAGTGCTTTTCCCACCGCTCAGGGCACCTTCCTGCTGGTATGGTGTTGGGCAACGCTTTCCAGGGGAAGGCTGGGCAAATCCGCCTGGCAGAGACACCCTGTGTAGAAGTGATCAAGTGTTGCACAGAAATACCTGGTTACCTTCTCCTCAGGATAAATTAGCTCAGGCCGAGTAAAGTGCTCTTGTGTGTAGTAGTCAAGCTTAACCAGGTTAAAATCAGGCTGGGCAGTGTTGCTCTGTGCTGCAGCACTGTGATGTCTCCTCTCCTCTGGGTGCTCATGGGATGCCCATCAGAGAGTGCTTTGATGGTGAGAAAGGGTTTGGCATTATCTGGACGACTCTCTGACAATGAGGCTGGCATCTGTAGGAGTAAGAAATGCAGTTAAATATATTCCTACATGTGATAGGTGCATGGAAAACCCATTTTTTAATTTTTTGGCAGAAAGGAATTGGAATGCAACTGGGCAAGCTACAGACCCGCGCTCACTCTGCCAATTTTTGTAATAATAGGAAGCTAGTTACAGTAAACAGTGGTAAATAACACTCTCAAGAAATCCAGCGGGGAATAGATGATTTGTTCTTATACAGGAAAACAAAAAAGGAGACATCGTTTTATTTTTTAATACTATTGTGCTCCACCCACACTGTCTCCAGTATATCCCATAACAGTGCTGGCTCTTGCATATAATGACTGGACTCAGTCTTCTTGCACAGAAGCATGACTAGATAATAAAACAAAGATGCTGGCTTACCAAAAAATTCACATTCAACTCTTTGCAACACATTCATTCACCACTCACTTTCTCCAATTTTACAAGTAAAAAGAGTTTGGTGACTGGATTTATTCTTGGTTTGTGCTGGTGAGAATGAAAACAGAATGAGCACAATGTTATTTCTATCTGTGCCCAGTATATATAGTACATTACTTACAAAATATTTATCTGTGTTTCCTCCCACCCACTACTTTTGTTACATTCATCACTGCCTGGGAGGAGAGGTAGAAGACACAGCAGATAGATGAAGATTGGAAAGGATGTTTGCTTGAGAGAGATTTGCTGTGAGTTATGAGACTTTTTAAAAAACTACATTCCAACATTTTTTCTGGAAGTAAACAACAAGTTTAGTTATTCTAATAGATTATTCCAGTGCCTGTAGAGGATCTGTTGCTTTTTCTACTACGAGCTTTTTTTGTAATTAGAAAGTTTTTACTTAGGCTCTGTAACAGAAATGTAAACCTGCAACTTCTCATATCCCTTATGGATGGGGAGAACAGTTTATTCCCTGCCCTTCTGCAGCAGCATTTTGCATGTACACCATCTCCTGTTTCCACCCTGACCAGCCCCAGTTCTCCTCTCTCCTCTCCTAGTCCTTCAGACCCAGTGTTGGTATCCACTAGTTTCTCACCTGAGCACCACACTGAAGACCGGATGATGACACTTAAGTTGAGCTCCCCCCGAACATGATTGTTCCTTTTTCGTGGCAGGGTGACTTTTCTCACATTCACCTACTGATCCCCTCCACATAAAGTAGGACAAGTCAGAGTATACAACAGAATCTAGATGTCATGGATACACATCCCTGCTCCAGGCAGGACTAGTGACTAGAGGCATGGTGCCTGGAAACATGAGGACGGGTTGAGTAGCAGTGGGACCAGCAGATCAGCCTTTCCTTGTGGCTGGAGGGAAAAAGTGACAGTCTTGGAATAACTCAAAGGCAACACAAGAAAAGGAAGCCTCTTCTTCTCCTACTTCAGCCTAGCTGTTGCAGCCGGGGTCTGAGCTGAAAACACGTCCTTCCTGTGAGGTTCTGGCCACAAAACTACTTGCCACATTCCCCTGTCGTTTTTTCCTTGGTTCACTGTATGAATCTAGTTTATCACGTCCAGCTCTATGCTAAACATGGTTAGTGTTTGAGCAATCTATGAAGCCAGAAGCTTCCCATGGAGAGTTTTTCTTTGCTTCATCTGGAATCCACCAAGCCATACAAGCGTACACAGCACGGTCCCTCAAAAGGTCCTCCCTTGTCACCTCTGGGAATTTTTGCTACTTCATAGTTGAGCTCTTTCACACCGAAAGATGTGGTGTGTGGTGGGAAGGGCAGGTCATGTCACTGAGCCCCAGGGTCCCAGATTTCGTGGGTTTCTCTTAGGCCAGAGAGCGAAAATACTGCTGAGGTATTTCCTCCCAGTGCTCTCCTGGGCTCTTCCCAAAAACCAGGCGAAGAAGCCTAGAGCATGGGGAGATGATACTGCTGTGGTGAGCAAGGCACTACCCTTGCTGCCACAGAGGACACACCATCACTTACTGGAAGATGAGGTGAAATACTGGCTGGAGTTAAGGGAAAAATTCTTTGGGTCTGGGATTTCATCCAGGTCATGTAGACAGTGGATCAACAGGAGCAGTCAGGACTCTCTGTGCCTAATCATCCGCTTGGAGCAAGAGCAGACAAAGGGAGACGAGGGTAGCTGAGCACTGCCAGGAAGGACCATGTGTCCCATCTTAGCTGACTGTGAGTTCCATCCTACTGTAGCCGCATTTCCCAGCGCTGCGGTGTGCTCTGGGCATACTCCCTTCCCTCAGCTCCCACCGGGACCATTTACTGACTTCACAGGTAACTGATCTCCCATTGTATGAAGCACAGAAGACGGAATAATAAATAAATAAATAATAAATAATTCAGAAATAATCTTTTCTCACATAAAAATCCATGTTCCTGGGGAAAAGAACACAGAGCTAAGGCCAGGAATAATCTGTTTAATTCCAGCAAAAGCTCTGATTCTCCTCTTCTTTTCTGTAAGTCACAGACTCCCTTTATCTCCTCCCATAACAATCTCATGCATAATAAAAACAGGGCTTCCTCTGAAAACCTTTTGTTTTCCAAAAATATGAAGAGTTCCAGGGAGAGCCTCCAAGATCAATTTGCTATCTGATTCCAAACAGAGCTGAACAAAATCTCTGGTTTTCTCCACTGCCAAATATTTGTGGTGACATGCAGGATCTGCCCCCAATGTCAGCAGGA
>NW_010405556.1:97442-109221 GCF_000710305.1 Buceros rhinoceros silvestris | reverse complement strand
AGCAGGAATATCAACAAAACATTTCCAGCATGTTTTCACAAATTTGCCATCAGTTCCCAGGCCACTTGGTGAAACTCGACAGACGTCGTGGGTTTGCTTTGTTAAAACCATCCACGCAGTTTTAAAGAAAACAGCATCCGATGACTTCCCACCACCTTCCTTGTCTTTTTTACAGACTCTTAAAATACTATGTGATTCGTTCAAAATGTTCAAATAATCACTCCTGCTTTGATTATAAACACAGAAAACTTTAATTTGTCTCTTCAGCCAAGTCCAGGAAAATCAGATCCCCCTGCTCAGTTGGAGAGGGAAAGACAAACAAATGGAATGAAGCCAGGCAGCTGAAAAAAATTGCGCTAATGAAGAAAAACAACTCGCATTGTATTTTTTTGCAAGCCCGCTTGTCCTTCTACCAACAGCCTAAACACAAGACAAAAGTGAAAGTGCAACCACTCCTCTGCTGCTTCCCTCCCAGCAGCTCCCTGGCTGCCCTGGGGTGGTGGAGCTGCTCTTGGACCCTCTTCCCTTGGATGTGGTGCCCCTCCAGCCCAGCTGTTACCATGGCCACCAGTTGGTTACTTTCCAAGAAAACAGCAGCTGCTGCTGCTACCTTCCAGGTGATGCTCAGACCAGCTGGTGCCCATCGCATGCTCGCAGAGAGATGGATAACACCCAGCATTTTGGGAAACCACACTTCACACCTCTGTTCATTCCTAAGTGTGGAGTACTAGGAGCTGGTGTTGCTGGGAAATCAGTGCTGAAGTAAATCGGCTGCTGCCAAGCTTAGGGGAGGCTGAGCACCGATGCCTCTCTCCCACCCCAGCTTTACATCCGGTCCCAGCCCTTGCCACTTGCCTAAGATACGCTCAGCAGCTTCCCCAGAGGTGCCCTCTGAAGATGCTATGGTGGGTTCTGAAGTGTTCTCAGGGTGGGGTTTTACCATTACATGGTCCATGTCTTCAGAGTGCCAAAGAGACTCTCCCTGTTTGTAACAATTTTCAATGTTTTTGCTGCCACAAGTGCTCCAGGAGCAGCATCCTACAGACTCGAGTCTAAGAGACTTCAGTTTAAGGGACACTTGCAGCAAGTTTATGGACCTCCCAATGCTTTCAAACCACTTCCATCACTCTAGAAGGCACCAAGTCCGTAAGAGAAAATGTAAACCTCCTCCTTGCTGCAGCTTCTCTGGAGATAGAGCTAAGTGCTGCAGACGCATTACTGTGACTGAATGCATATAATAGGTATCTGTGCATGCAAATGGCCAGTTATATGTGAGCAAGTAATTACCTGATTTGCATGCCCAGACATGGTAATTCAAATGTAAATTAGCTGTGCAGTTGCAGATATACTTTGCATGTACTGTAGCCTATTTATAAGAAAAATGTATATTTTTGTCCAGCCAAAAGGCTCTTTTACCCCCTTCAGAATGAGACATACGTGGCACATGCTTGCATCTGCCCAGGGGTAAATGTCTTCGGTAGGAATATGAGAACTGCTCAGCCCAAACCAGGCTCAACTTTATTTATAGGAAGCAGCGACAAAGGGTTTCTGTCACCAAAATCAATGAGAGTCTTTTGGATGACTTAAAGGGGCTTTGAGTCGGGCCCAGATGGAGAAAAGATATTTCTTGAATTATTTTTAGTGGAAGAAGTGTTGTGCACAAATATCTGAATAGATTAGCAGAGACATCTGCAAGTCTCTATAAACCAGCGGTGATTACACAGCTGCATGTTCATGGCTTTAAAGTTCCCTTATCAGAACTTGTGAAATGATTTTGATGATGCAGAAATCAGTAAAATATTTACTTAGAAGAACATTTTGCTTTACAAACTTCAAAACCAAAGTAACACACGAACCATGATGATCTTTTCCAAAGTTAGTAATGATGTGTTTCTCTACAATACCATTGGTATATGCAAATAAATACTTCTTTTTTCTTTTTGATATGGTTTCATTATTTGCATTGCTACTAGAGGTTCACCAATAAAGGCGAACATCACATTAGGATTCATGACACTTTTCACATTGTATTATCAATATGTGGAAATAATTGTCTGCTCCAGGATTAAATTACATTATTGTGTATCTTTTTCATGCCTAATAAATAATGATGGATGGCTTTTATTTTCATCACCACCTGCAACCATTTAGTCACCTCTTGATTGTTGAAGATAAAATAATAAAAGGCAAGTGTGATGTTGCAAGCAGAAGAATGCAGTCAAAACAGTCGCATGCCTTGTGTTTCTGCCTACCTTTTCCGAGACCCTAAAGAGTAATAGATGGTGTCCTGGGAAGGCTGGCAACCTGCAAACTGGCAAACAGTTCTCAGAAATTGGGCAAGGGGACAAAATGTGGAAAACATTTTTTTTTTTTGCCTTAAACAATCATTATTTCTTAGCTCGTGATTCATAATCTGAAAATGAGGGTTTTGTTCTGCTGTGCAAATCAGTTACATGCAATTAGAATGCAAAGCAGAGGCACATTCTTAGTGTTTAGCCCTTTTAAATAGAAATGAAAACAGCCTGCAAATTGTAGCAAAGTTTAAAATGCAAGCTCGGTAATTTGGAAATTCAGAGAAACAAAACCATGCATAACATAGAGCCCACTCTAGCTCGCTCTTTTTATTTTATTTTTTTTTTTTAATTGTCAGTTGTGAGGCTTAATAATGAGAATAGTTGTTGCCTGTTGTGGAAAGCTGTTACAGCGAAGTTCTTTGCCTGTGTGGAAGTATTTATACACGGTGCACGGATACCCATGCGCACACACGGAGTCACAGTTTATGTCACTTTGGACACGATCATCTTCTCTACTAGGTCAAGTGTAATCTTGAAATTGTTCTAACTCCTACCTGCTCATTCTGATCCAGAAACTCTTTAAGCCGAAAACAAATGGAGTTGACGTTCTTAGTTAAAGCTTACATTAGCTATTGTCACAAGTCTTTAATCAAACTCACCCTCCTCAGATATCCGGTATTGTTAGCTCGGGCCGCTCTCTGTGGAGTGCCATAGGAGCCTTTCAAAAATAGCACAGCAATATTTAGAATGGAAAGTAAAGTTATTGCTGGATAATTTCATTAGCTGTGACTGTATCAAACCGAGCTCAAGACAAAGTCGTCCTTTTTTTTTTAACACAATAGTCAGTTCTGAGTCAAAGGTTTATTCTCTGTGTGCAGTTTCACATGCTTGGCTCTATTATCTTTAAATCACAAGATGACAATCTTCTCAGGCATACCAGAGAGTCAACCAAAATCCAACAGTAATAGATAATCCTATCAAATGTCAAGTTACTGAGGAGAAGCGGTTTGAAAAATAGGCCAACAGTCCATTACTTGATTTACCTTGAGAGGATGTTAACATTTCTGTAGCCTGCCTTCAACAAGGTATACTTTCCGTGCATTGCAAAATTGTTTAAAATCATGGTTCAAGCTTTCAGAACTATTTCCGTTGTTTGTGTTTAAAAATATACTTTTAATTTTCTCATATAAGCAGAAAGGGCTGTTTAAAATAATAAATACTTCTCCTTCAAGGACAAAAAACAGGGATGGTCACTGCAGCCCTCGTCCCTCAAACACAAACATCAACAAACTCATCCATTTCGTCGCCCAAATTTATGGCAGAAATCATAAACGTATTTCACTAACGGCTGGAATTTCTTGAGGTCTCCCCACTCTTGACCTATGGAAATGCCTCGGCCACAGAAAATCACCCTCAGCAATCATAAGGAGGGACCCAAAGGGCAGTGCTGGGTGCTGATGTGCTTGAACTGCTCGTGTGGCACCGTGCCATTCAACTTGAACACATCAACCCTGACTTGCAGCATAATTCAACACATTAAAACTCATCTATAGAAAGATGCCATGCGAAAAGTCCCTCAAAAATAATGGCTGCACTGAACAGAAGAAGCTGTCTCGGAAAAATTCCCCAAAATCTGAATGGGCAAAAAAGAAGCTGTCCTGAAAAAAACCCCCCTCTGCATTGCTGGTGCATTGGAGGTGATTGGAGGTTCAAACAGAGCATCCTCTGGAGAGATCTTTCTTTTCCAGCTTTGCTCAGCTGTAGCACTACCAACACCTCCTACAGAAAGCAAAGGAGAGGGAAAAATCAGGGGCAGAAATACCACCTTCCATGGGAACATTCCCACGAGCATCCCAGATGGATGCTGTCTGGGACAGAATGCAATCCTGCACCCCCAGAGCTGGCGCTGCAGGGCTGACGCGTGTGCCAGGCTGCAGGTAGCTGCATGACTGCGGTTTTCACAACTTTACTGCCCTCTCCAAGAAAATAGTTCAATTGAAAGTGAAAAATCAGCGCTCTCCAAGTTTCGCCTGCGGCCAAAGGCAATCACTGTCTCTCTCATCTGTGCGCTCCGTCCATGCCTTCATCAACAGAGAGGTAATGTTCGGACTCAGCTCATTAACACCGAGCTGTTGATGGAGCTGTAAACACTCCACCCCACTGTCATTTGGAGCCCGTTACCAGCTATTCTTCTCTGTTTAGCTGACCCGCCATGGCATTTAAGATGAAAAATATTTGTTTTAAATTCACAGCAGTTGCTCCAGTCTCTGAAGAGGGCTGACGCTGCTTCTGACATCCAAAAGCACTGCAGCACCAAAAGGGAAGCAAACTTTTTCGGCTGGAGCTCTGCAGAAAGGGTGGGCTATGTGGTGGCTTGGGACATCACCAGACATAGGCAACACCGGTTTTGGCTTCAGATGAGGCTTCCAGCATGTAGAACATACACACACATAACATAAACTGGCTTCAAGATAAGGAAATGACAAGGAGGCAGAAAGAAAATGGGTTTGGCTAGCAGACATCCTGGAGAGGGGACACTTTGTTTGTCCGATGTGCACACAGTAGCTGCAAAATCCAACCACACAGACCGATTTGGGATTGCTGGATACCTCAACGGATGATCTGGACCATAGGGTCACTGGTGCGAGAAGACAGAATGGGACAGTTGAGCTTTTTGCGGCGTACGCTGTGCCCCAGCCTGATTTTTCCACCTCTGTGAAAAGATGCTGCTATGTCTGAAGGCATCCCAGTAGAGCTCCTGCTCCGACCATTCCCACAGGCGTTTGTTTCTATCTCACAATTCCTCAGGACATTTTGACCCAGATGCCAGTGTGTGTCAAACCATGGCTTTGCAGGTTAGCGGCTCACAGCCGTGGCAAGAGCCAAGGGGGAGTTAGCATCCACCCACAAGGAGCCAAATTAATCCCCAGGGTTACATTATTTCAGTAAATAGAATTACTGGGCTGGACGTGAAATTATGTCTGTGCTCTCATCAGTTGTGTCAGTTCCTTCACTGCAAGGTTGGCAAAGCCCCCCATGTTGGATGGAGGTGGTGGACGGTGACAGAGAGCGGTGATTCGAGAACTGTAGTTCCCATGTTTTTGAAGGCTGCCATGGACACGGTACATATAGCTCGCTATGGGATTCTCATGCTTTACAGGCATAAATGATTCCAGGTGATGACAGAGCTAGGAAACATCTCCAGAACATCAAAAACAATCTGTGCTCCTGGTTTCAAGAGGATGTGCTACTTGGCCTGAAGGAAGCTCACGAGCACCTCTGCACCCAAGGAACCAGCCGCCAAATATTTTGACAATTACGATACACAAGAGGGAACTCTGCCCTGGGCAGGTAAGGCTTGAAGTTATAATTCTGTCTTTTTCTTCCTCTTGGCTTTGACTTGATTAAAATCGAACTGAGGTGGCAGGGCCAAGGGACATTAACCTTCGCCTTGCAGATACTGAGCAGATACGTGGCCCTGGCAATGCCTCCACCTGCAGCTGTGTTTAACAGATCCATCAAAAAGGAAACGGCAGCAAGAGCTGCACAGCTTCGGCGCTGTTGTGAAGCAGATGTCTCCGAAAGGGTGAGAATACGGCTGAGGGATCCTGTGATTCGGGGTGAACTGAATCTGCATGTTTTAATGAAAATGGCTATCATCCACAATTTGTTTTCTTTATAAATATTTGCAGAGTATCAGTAGCCAATCTAAATGTCTCAGCAGACAAGTACATACTGTACTTCAACTCTTTTTTTCTGGAGTGCTGGAGAAAACACGTTAGCTGGAGCCAGCTCTCCTTGGGTCTCAAGGGCACAGTCCTTTGAATTAAGCGTGATCTTCATGTCCCTCCCAAACTTGTTTTGTGCCCTTTTCTCTACATCTTCAGAAGTTCATCAAATCATTCCTGTTCCCCACCATGCTCAGAGACGTCTCCTTTCCCAAACAGCTTGGGAGAGTTCCTGACCACCAGGCACAGCACAGCTCTCCAGGTGTTTAACACCTCAGGATGTATAGTGCCTGGGTCCAGGAAAGAGATTTGTGAATAAGCTCTTCTTAGCAGGGTTACAGTCCATTTTGCTTTTCATTGTGATGTTTTCATCTTTTAAATGAGGATCACCTTGTCCAGAGAAAGGGCACCGTGTGTGCGGAGATAGCAGGAGTCCTTCAGCACGTGACATCAGGCTGTGTGTGCAACGGGCTCAGCTGCGAGGGTCCAGGCAGCAATGATGACATCCTCATTACTGGAAGGAGAACCTGCTGTCAGATGATCTTTTGTCTCTTTCAAGCAAAGGTAAAGGATCTGAGAAAGCTCTTTCTTGCTCATTCTTTGGATAGAGACATTTAGATTGAGTGCCGCAGCTCGCCCTCACTACAAAGACTTCAAAGGTATTTTTATCTTAATTAGAAACTTTCGGTGGCCTACTTTCTCAGGAGCTCTTGTCCAGCCAGCTTGTCATCTCAGTCAACATTCAGGCACCCTCAAAACCAGACCAGCTGGTTTCAAAGCAGTCTCGGCACCATGCTACCCAAGGGCACCTGCACCACAGACCGAGTGGGAGCATCAGCCTTCAGAGACCAGTTTGAGAAGGTCCTTGGCTGACATGAAGAGATCGCAGCAGAGCCCTGTGCCTCCCCCCTGGAGGCTTTGTCATCCTGCCACGCAGAGGGGAAGGCTCGCTCCCCGCTCCATTGGCATATGCCAGCCAAGGCCCTGCCACTTGTTTCTCTAGGCTACTGCAGCAAGAGCAGCCCAATTCATTTTGACAGAGCGGTTAGGTAAGTGGCACACATTTCACATGTCAGCCTTCGCCTGCCTAATCTTAGAGTTATCCCATAGCAAGTGACTGGCGAGAAGGTTCGGCATCGTGCGGTGGCAGTAGTCAGTACGCTTCAAAGCATGTGCTGCTAAACTAAGGGCTTTGCTTCTCTGTTTTACAGTGCCTGGATCCAAACTCAAAGGACTTCACGTGCTTCCCAAAGTGTGGTCTTCTGCAAAACCTTCAGTATATTCAGGTACGTGGATCCTCAGATCTGTCCGTAGTAATTATTTTTTTAATTTTCCCCGGTAGTGTAGTTTGTTGGGTTTTATTTGCTAAACGAAAGGAAAACCCCTCTTCCTCACAACAGTACCTTAGCCCTGCTTTCTGGACTAGTTGAAAAGAAAGTTGTCAGCAGAATTTCCTCAGCTGTTTAAGCTGGGGAAAGTGTCAAGGCCCTAGTAGTTTGGTAAATAATATCTTTTAATTTAGCTGACTCATGCTGTTGTGGTACTTTTCAGTGCCCTAAGCTTTAACGGTCCTGACGAGCCTCACCTGGTGCCTCCACCCACTCCCACTGGCCTGGGAGCCCTTTTAAGCTCAGGCAGAGGCCTGTGTTGCTTTCTGTGAGTTGTGCTAGGTGTTGCTGATCTTCAGCTGAACGTGGAGCTGCTGATCCTGTCCCACAGACTAACTTTCTGCTTGACTTCACTGTGATATGGCCTTATGACCTGGACTCTTGGTTGGACCTGGTCACCATCTGCAGGTCTGCCTTCTCCTTTCACTCAGGTACGGTAAAAAGTGGCTGTGGCTGGTGAGGGGCCCCGTCCCTGCCACGGAGGCTGGCCATAGAGTCTCTACTGGCTCCCTGTCCCTTAGGGATTGGCTAGACCTTGCTACTCCCTGACAATACCCAAGGGCTTGATAGCCCATGTAGCTCCTGGGAGGAATGAGATGTTGTAACCCTGATTTTGCATACAGGGGAAGTGAAGCACTACTTCTTTTGGGTGTGCCACTGGATCTAGAGATGTGAGAGGGAAAGAATTAGAAGAAATGACTCACAGCAACTGCCTTACCCTGGTGCTATTGGTGCAACTGTTCCCGGCTTCTGGTTAAAGTTAAACCCGACATCTTATGAGTGCTAATGGTTGTGTTGTTTAGAGTAAATGGGCTTGGCTAAACAAAACATCTGCACAGACTACCTGTAAATGTGAAAGGCCAGGCTGCATAATAGAGTAGTAAAAGAGTATTTGTGTTGCTAGTGCCTCAAAACTTCTGCGGTGGGCAATGGGCTGCCAGTGACAGTAACTCTCCTCGCATTAGCTTTCCTAAAAGGTGTGAAGGAAGGATGCTGCTTGTGTACGTAGCTGATGTGAACATAAGATTTGCTGCTGCTGCAGCTACAACATTCTTGCTATCAGGGTGGGTGCTGCACTGTTAGTGTCAGCTGAAGCTGAGTCACTGCTGTACCATGTTGTCATCAATAGGGTAACTCAAGAGGAAGAAGTTGGGAGTAACTTTTCACCCAGACCTCATTCACACTACAAATCATGTGACACTCCTAGTGGGGTGCCAGCATGAGAAGCCATGGTTTGCCATCTCTGCACTGTTCTTAAAATCAGTTCACTAGTCTAAGATTTTCCATCAGAGTCAGTTGCTGAGCATCCTGAGCATTTCTGTAATCCCTGATGGACTCTTAGAGACATCCCTTTCCCTTTCTGTTTACTGGGATGCTGGCAGAGTACGTGGAGTGATACCCCTGCAGTACCCTGTTGTTAAGCTCTTCTCCAAGTATCTCCTGTTAGCAGTTGTTAGAGAGGGGACACAAGGCTAGAGAAGTGCTTGGTGTGGGTTGGGATGGTGGTTTTTCTTATCAAACAGGTATTTGCTGTGGCCAATACACGCAGTCATGGTAATTTCTCAAACCACAGCCCTGGCAGATAAGGTATATCAGATTAGTCATTTTTGGAGGAATATGTTTTTATGTAGTGGTATGACATGAAGTCCCTGTATCACGCAGTCACTGTGGCCCGCTTAAGAACAGGTACTTCGAAATTTGCTTATAAGGTCTTATCTCCTTCGTTATCCTTCAAATTTTTTGCCTTCTTTGCAAGAACGACAGGAAAATGCTCTTGTAGAATTACTGAGAAACCTGGCTGCCTCTGGTACTACTACCATCTCAAGGTTGCAGAATACCTTAGAGATGAGGCTAAAGATTACCCTAAGGATGTTCGTTTGCCTGGTGTTACAGATAGAAAGCTTTAGGGAATGTTTGTATCCTGTGTATCAGATATATTTCTTTTGCTTCATTGGATTTGGGTGTTTCGTTTCTTTATTCGTTTCATTATTCTGTTGTGTAAAGCTGTTCTTCCATCAATATATCACATCTGATTTATTGATAGATACAGGCAAACATCATGATTCCACTAAAAAGGTGTAAAAACTGCATCCAGGATTGTCACAGATTTCCCTGGGTGCATTTCTGGGTTTCCTTCTTGCTAACAGATTCAAGCATGACTGTCAAGAAAGCTCTTGCTGATGTCACATGGTCCCAACTCAAGAAGTTCAGAGATCTCTCAAAAGTTTGTACTACTCTGCTCAAGTCAGTAAGAGTTTTTTTCCTTAACAAAAGAACATAAACTCTTATTCTGGCAGATGCAAAAGCTTTCTCAGCCTTCAGGCTTTCCTGTTGTAAAGTCCAATTGCATTAGGTAAATTAGGAGTGCCAACAGAAAATGAGTATCACATTTTAAAGAAGTTCAAAGCAGAACAAAAGAATAAATTGTTACTGTGCGTAAGTGAATATTTCAGGAGCATGTCTCAAGCAAAGCACGGACATAATCAACACCAAAGCAGAATCTCTAAACTTTTCAGTAAGGAAATAAATAGAAGCCTTGTGCTTTCATTAGTTTTTCCTTTTCTGAAATGTTTGGGGGTTTTGTTGTGTTAATATTCTTTCCATGATTGTGTCTATGTGAGAATTGGAGATAAAATAAGACAGATGTACTGACCATGGTTACCAAGGGAGCAGTTTCCTTAGCAATGGCAAAGCAGTTGTCAAAGCAGTCAATGTTCCTCCTCTCTCTCACACACAACTTGTTCTTACTAGTTTGCATAGCTTGGTTAGATGAACAGCTAATTGCAAACACCTCTCCCAAATTTCTGGGAGCAGGAAAACAAAGCTGAGGTGGGTCATTAGTCAGATGATCCCAACTGGTTTCAGTCTCTACCTGAACTTTTTCTTTTGTTTCATCATCTTTCATAAAACATTCACTGTATAAAGAACATGAAAGTCATCCAAATGGAAACATAACCACATACTGCACACCCAGATAAAAAAGATAGAGGAGAGTGAGTAGTACAAAATTGCCACCTGTCCAAAGCACCAATCCTTTCCTCTTAAGGATAAAGATGGAAGCTAAAATAATCCCTATAAATAGGGCTTGCAACTGCGTATGTGAAATGGTTATTATCTGAGATGGAAGGCAGAACCCACCATCCTCAGTGAGGCTGAAGAGCGAATTATGCTGCACTATAACACTTATCACTCTCTATGGAGTTTCTGGTGGTGGCCATAAGTGTGTGAGGTCCTTGGGCTGCATCTGGAATTGCCCAGCCAAGGCCATTACCCAGCAGGTGGCCACCTCCACCCTTGCCTCATGCTGGGAGCTCAGTGCCCTCTCTACCTAGCTCCCAAAGCATGTTCAGGCTCCTAGGGACTGCAAGGAGGTGAGGTGGATTCGTGTGCTGTATGGACAGTATCAGCTCTAAAAGAATGGTAGATTCCATAAAGTGCTTGGAAAACGCTGCTATCTGTAACTCCAGGCACTGTGACCCCCAAACTAGAAGTTATTCACCCTGTGCAGAATACTGCCAAGGACATCAGGGCAGTGGTGAAACCTTTTCCCAGTCTGTATTTGTTAAGCATTTGATTTTATTCAAGCCTTGTCTAAAAGCATTGGGTCAATAGCCTGGCAGTGCAGGGACAGGTCTGTATGGCGCTGGTGAGAGATAGTTGTTTCTTTTGATGGTCAGAGTTAAGAAACAGGTATTGTTTTCCTGCCTCTATTTTCAATCAAAAGCAAAGCTGTTTCATATCAAATATAGCTAAATTCCCGTATGCAGATGTTTCCAGGGAACCTCTAGCTGCAGGCTAGCAAAGGACACTTCTAAAGTCATGCTTTTTGAAAAGCAATATTAATATAACCTGGTACTATCCACTGGAATATCACGTATAAAGAAAATATTGACTGGACTACTTTTAGATTAATTCTGGGTTGGAAAATGCCATCTCGATGTCACTGCTATGATCTGCAATTTTGAGTGTCGTCCTTAAAAACATTTGCTATCAAATGGCACAGAAGAGTTTTCTGATAATTCAGCTACTCCATGCATATTATTCTTCAACCTGTGCCTGAAATCCATATATTCTCATTTTCCAACACATCCTTATTTACTGCCTGCAACAAGTATGGATCTTTTTGTTCAGGTTGACTGGAATTTAATTAGACACTGATAAAGAGAAGGAAAGTATGGTGTTATGCGCACAGGGAGCGGCTGATTGCCGCTGCTCCCCCTGCTCTGCGCTGCTCGGTGCCGTGGGGTT
The DNA here is from genome assembly GCF_000710305.1 of Buceros rhinoceros silvestris. Lineage (NCBI taxonomy): Eukaryota > Metazoa > Chordata > Aves > Bucerotiformes > Bucerotidae > Buceros > Buceros rhinoceros. The sequence continues at coordinate 97,563 of NW_010405556.1, read as the reverse complement.
ACCAACTACATCTGTGCTCCTCCTAGGGGCATTCATTTCATGAGCACAATATTCATGATGCGCTACTCAAGGCAAAGTTAGGACTTTTCTTGAGCTTTGTTTACAAATGCCTCCAGCAGGA
>NW_010405556.1:95048-97343 GCF_000710305.1 Buceros rhinoceros silvestris | reverse complement strand
AATCCCTCCAGCATGAATCTGACACCTCAGACAGGAAGGCAGAGAACAAGCTGGAAGTGCAGTATTAGGTGAAGTGTTCCTGGTCTCTGATACGTGACTTTTGTGCCCTTGCTTACAGCACTGGGGCAGGAAGGGGGGAGCAGAGAGGGTCAGGAGCCCGGTGCCACCTGTGAACGCTATAAGCAAAAGATGTCTCATCACCCTGCAGTGACTGACTCCCAGTTACCAAAGCGGCAGCCTCTGGTTGAGCTGATTTTTCTACTGTTGTTTTACCAATCCCGTTGTGTGTTTGATGGAACTTTTCAATTAACATTCTCCAAGAATTCGTAGCCTTCACTGGGCCATTCCCACAACCATCACCCCGGGCTGCACCGCTCTAACTCTTCCCACCTCCTGCACAAAATGTCAAGTGCAGATTTAATGGCACCTACTAAATTCCTCCAGTCAGAGGCGTGTAAACACGTATGCAAAGGTTGTGCAGAAGAGGCCTTAATCCCAAAGGAAAGTATTATTGGATGTGACTAGTGCCACTCACACAGACAGCCACAGGATTCCAGCCCAGCAAATGAAGGTTGATGCGCTAACTGCACCAGGCAGGAGCAGAAGCAAAGCTGTCCTTCTCAATATCAGGGTACCACAAACAGTCCAGGGGCAGAGTAAGTTTTGCTGACAGGTTACATAAGAATAAACAAAACTAAAGCAATAAGAATCAAAAAGAAAATCCAGGCCATTTGCACCATGCTGAGATGGTTTTCAGATCTGACATTTCAGCTGAACGCAACTCGTGTTCAATTGCCTGAAGTCTTGCTAGGAAACCTTTGCATCGCTCAGTTCTGTGGTGTTTGCTCCTTTATTTGTAGCTCATGAGTGAAGGCTTTTTTTGTTGTTGTTTGAAGATTTGTGAGCCCACACGTATGATATATTTGACGATATGCTTGAACCAGGTTTAAAAATTTGGGTGTTTTCCACTTCAGGAAAAGTGCTCAAGTGGAGACTGGGTTTGGAGGGAGTTTCATTTCTTTACTCACTCCAGAGCTGCGAGCTTGTTGAAAAGGTCTGAGAGGAAAGTGTTTGATTTTGGCCCCGTGGAGCCTGATGCTGATGTGCTATAGGGTGTGAAAGCTGAGAAAGCCACCATGTTGCCAGACCAGAATTCAGGAGAAAGAACTGGAATGAAGAGAGGCTTTTAAACGAATTCTCAGAAATTGGATAGACAAACTGAAGTGAGATAATTAAATCACTTTAAAGGGAGAAAGGATGAGTGAGCTGTAGAGGGGGAAGAGAACTGAAAAGAGGAAGATCTTCAACTGAGATATCACAGCACTGGAGGTGGGGAAGGAAGACGGGAATAAACTGAGGACAAAAGTGGCAGAAGAGAAGTGAAGGATAATACAGAAAGACTAAAATCCATGAAACCAAGTGGTCATTTTAGGGCATTGTAGTGATGTGGGAAAGAGGGAGCAAATTACAGAGCAGCTGGCTGTGAAATGGATGTGAGCGAGCCAATACACCCAGTATAGGCAGTGCTGTGAAGGTGGGTCCTATCGTGGTTTGGAAATTGCTTTGTCAGTTTAGCATAAAAACAAAATCAGTGTCACTACTAATGCTAGTACAATTCCAGCCATGTCCACAGATTTATATCGGAGCAGAATGTTTTTGCAGATTTCTGAAATAAGGAATAGAACCCCATTAAGTAAGAAAACCTGTGTCCTCACTATCACCGGTGGCAAAGGAACAAATACTCATTTCCAAGCCCATGTAGCCAGCCCAGGACAAAGCCGTGTTAGCATCAGCCTTCAGTAAGGGTAACCTTAGAGGTAGTGGGAACTGGGGACAGGCCTTTATTGCCGTGGTTAAAAACATACTTGCATGCAATGTAAAGCATTTTTTTTGCATGATAGTTATTTGTTTATGCTTCTATTTGGTGGAATGGGTTTTTAATGGATTTTGCCTCATAAATAACACTTTGCTGTGGACATACCTTAGCAAAATACTGTCTAATTAACTGTTAGCTCGAAAAGAAAAATTAAAGTCAACCGAAATATGAAGGAGTTCACATTTTCAATGCTTCATCATTTAGCTGTACAGCTCCCATTAACGACAATGGGAGTCGTGCAGCTAAATCACCTCCCATTGCTTCCAAAATGTACCCCGAAGGTATACAAATCAGCTGCTGTGCCCTGGCTGTAAAGGGAGTTGGGTTGGCGTTGGTGGCTTGTTTGGTTTTGTTATTTTTTTTCAATTAAAATTCTGAGAGGATTTGTAGCTCTCATGGCACATGTTCAAGTGCTTGAT
>NW_010405556.1:67548-90048 GCF_000710305.1 Buceros rhinoceros silvestris | reverse complement strand
GGAAGCACCAGTGTGGCTCAGTGTCCTGCTTCATGTTGGCATTCTTCAACCCAAAAGTGCCACTGTGGTTCTAAATGAATCATTTGGCTGAATAATATTTAGATGCACGTGGTGCGTTACCATGCTAATTCCACATTTTGTAGACTGTTCCTTATGAAATACTTACACTGTGTATAAAGCTCTGATTCCATAAATCAGTTGTTTTAAAAATATTATTGGAGAATGGTAACTTTGTTATGGGATTCTCCAGGAGGGTTCAAATTCTACAGGAATATCATTTCTCTTGATTATGTCTTTAGGATGCTGGTATTAAGCTACCTCAAATGTTACCTAATAGCTCAAATTATTTTATTTTTATTCCCTTATATTCATTCTGTTCTCTTTCAAAGTAGAAATCAAATGCAGAGAGAATAAGAGTTTCCAACTGGAAATTTAAAATAACTAATTAATGAAGTCTACTTTGGTCTTGAATGAAGATGATTTTAAGCAGAGCTGTGGTTCAGCTGCAGAAAGATGTGGTTAAATTGTGTCACCTCTGCCTCCAAAAGAATTTGGCCAGGATCCTGACTGAGTTATCTGCATGCGGACATCTGCCCCAAAACAAACCCAACGCCCTCAGAGGGGCTCAGACTGCTGCAAGATCCTGCCAGGCTCATTGTGCTGGAGAGCCAGCGTGGCTAAATGAAACTAAAATAGGTTAAAAATGCTTTACAGCTATTTCCATGCAGGAGGGATGCGAACCCAGGTTTTGTGTCCTGAGGAGAGGCTGGAGCTTGGGGACTGGTGGCATGGTGTCCTGTGGCTGCCCATCAGGTAGCACATGTAGGGGCAGGTGCTGAGCCTGACAGCTCCATCCAAATGAGGCTTCTGGGTCTGGCTGGAGCCAAGCTTGAGGCCCCAGGAAGACAAAAGGTCAGAAAAAAGAGTCGTGGCAAACAGATCAACTGCTGTCTGAACTCAGCAGCAATGGTCCTGGGAACCCGAGTGAAATTCAGGTGCCTACACACCATCACAACTGGCTCCATCTCTTTTTGGGACAGCCCCTAAGAGCCTGCCAGTACTCTCAGATAATGCCTTTTTTGTCACTTCAGGTGGTAGAGGCATATGCCAGAAAACAATCTCCTTGGATGCAGTTGGATGCTTTTCCACTAAAAAAGCAGGAAAACACGTTTCCATTCTTTGTAGCTCTTGTTTGAAGTCTAGTAACACCAAGTGTCCTGGGGAGTCCTGCTGTGATGGGCTCTTGCACAGAGAGAGGTGCCCAGCCCCAAGAGCACCCACCACTGCCCACAGCAATGCTTATGCTGTTACAGCTAATTTCCTCCTCTCTTCAAACCATCTGAATTCAGCATACATTATCCTTCTGTTATTTATGTAAATATTTAGATTAGGTAATATTTTATTCTACAGTGAATGACACCATAATCCTCCTTATTCTTCTCCTTTATCATAAATATTTAGTTTGTTTTTAGCTTGTGGGACTAAACACAACATCATTTTCATTACTGTGAAATCTTCCCCTTTTCTTCTCGTGCAAGCATCCCTGGTCCCCTGGCAGTACTCAGACTCCCAGAACATGCTAATATTGCTTGCATTACTGCAGGATTACCACAGTGAAGTATACACTTGGTATTATAATTCATAATGTTGCTTTAAAAGATTAACCACTCCCACGGCTGTGTCTGGTAATTACAGAGCAGACTTTTTTTTCCACAAAGAACAGCATGCGAAATGACTGGCAAGGAGGTAAGTGTTTGGGGTGTGCTTTGTTTTTCGGCCTCAGAGAAAACCGGATGCAAAATTGATAAAGGAGGACCGTGGGTTTTAAGACGAGATACTTGAGTATATTAGTAATTTAGCAGATTTGTACGAAGGAGATGGCACTGTCGGCCCCTGAAATGTCACAAACTGATGCAATTGGCAGCTCAGATGACTTCCATGAACAAATCCAAAATAATTAATAGACCTTCTGGAGTTTTCCAGGCAAGCGAGCGTGCTGGTGAAAGAGCAATAGTTAGTTTAGCCTGTCAAGGTTCATTCTTTTTCAAAACTCCAGTCCTCCCTTGATGCCCTCTAATGGTTTTTTGAAACACCAAAATGTTTTTGCATGAACAACGTTACCCATTGTGCTTTAGTTAAATGCATTTTGATGTCAGACATACTCCTGGTTCAAACACGCCTGCTACCTACCCCTTCCTGAGCAGATCTCCAGGGAGGGTAGCCAGATTGACTTTAATCGGCCAAAGACACAGAATGGGCTCTTAATGCGATAAACCGATCGAGTGTGCAAAGTCACATTAATATGTGGAAACTTGATCAGCTTTTATTAAGGGATCAGGAAATGGTTTAATTGCAGAGTGACAAGAGCATGTGTTTCTTTAATTGCTTGTTTGTGTTTATGGCAAAGCCTGGGGGAATGTGGTAATTCGTCCCATTGTTTGAAAATGTGGGTCTGGCACCCCAATCAACTGCGCACGACAGACGCTGCTCTTGTACCAAGTGTTGTTTCACCAGCGTTTACCCGTTTGAGGAAGGCAGCCCTTAGAAAAACAAAGTGGGATTCTCCTTCCAGTCTCTCCCAGCTTGGCTTGTCGAGAACCATTCGTGCTGTGAGAAGGTTGGAAATCTTGTGCGTAAATGAGGAGTCACTCAGTGTCTGTTAAATGAAAGTAGCATTTAAAGGCTGCTGCACGGCAGAGCAATACTTGACGGACTGTTCTGTCTTTCACAGCTGGAGATGTAATGGTTGCATGCTCCTCCAGAAAACTCCTAAAAGATCTCGGAGCCTGAGGCAAAGTCCGTTGAAGCTGCTGGTGTCTTTCTGTTCATTGGACAGGCCTTTGATCAGGCACTAATGCATAGCGATAGCTTTTCTACACCTTTTCTGAACGGCATTTTAGTGTAGAATTGTTCCCTGCTGTCGGATTGCTGCAGCCCTGGGGATGGATCTGCTTCCTTGGAGCTGACCAGAAGCCTCGATGGTACAGCGATGGCTGGCACTCTGTGCTGGGGAGAAGTATTAGGTGTGCTGTGAAAAGGTCCCTGAATCCCCATGAAGAGTCCCTGGCTAGCAATCATTCTAAATATAAAACTTCCCGAGATACTAGTATTTCTTTCCTCTAGATTCTTGCCTTAATTTGGACGCTAAGTTTTCCATCCAGGAGCACCGCCTGAAAACCTTTCCTTCCTGTTTTCTCCACGTGAGCCATTCTAAATACTTTCCTGGTGGAGAAGGGTAGAGTGGTGCTGATGGTTATAACCAGCTTTCCAGTTCAGCATCCAGCACCAGAGAAGCATCTACTTCTGCAGAAGGAGCCGAGGAACAGTCGTATCAATATACGTTACAGGCCTGTCATAACTCACTCATTTCCCACTTCAAACAGGAGGAAATATACTTGAACATATCTGTTGTATCTGTCAAGACTTCTCATTTGTCAAACTATTAGTGGTCCCTCTGTCAACATAAATAAATCTGTCCATAAATCTTGACAGGTATAATCATTTGTTGCATTTGAAAGGCAAGTCTCTAACATTAGACCCCTTTTGATTCCTAACATGATTATCTTTAAAGAAAGACATTTCAGAAGCCTTCTGAATCTGGCCTCTGTCAAATGATTTCTCTGCTCTTGCTGAGTTATCTACTCCTACGAAGCCAGCTGAGGCGTAGTTCCTGCTGTCAGCTCTCTTGAAGACCACACGAATCACTGGCTTGGTAGCAGCTTGGAGGCCCTATCCTGCGAGCGTTTCTGTTCCTGTTTGTCAGGCAAGACTCACGATAAGCTTATCGTTCTTTACAACTGGGTTTCTCATTCCTATTCTAAGCCGTTCTCCTGGCACCAGTTGTCCTTTCTTTACTTCTGGGAAGCTATCAAAGAACCTTCTTTGAAGGTATTCCATCTGACACTGCCGATCTTTCCAGCACTGTTGTTGTTGGCAAACAACCCCTACCCATACAAGAGAATTAAACCTCCGAAATGGCCATTTAAATATGGGCTGGCATAACTCAGGATTGAATTCCATAACACCGACACACACTCCACGAGCTCCCCTGCTGCTCCAGGGCGCACTGAGCAGTTCCAGCCTTGCAAGGCTCTCCAGAGAGATGAAGTGGCATGGTTTGTGTGCTTGGTGGCTTTATGCTAGTCATTTTGCTGGCCTGATTAAGGTAACAGTTAGCCAGCATTCACCCAGCTGGAATGTGAAGTGAGGGTCTTTGGCCAAAGTTCGGCATCTCAGCAGACAGCTCTGGCACATGACCCAGAAACTGGTCAGTGTACAAGTGCCAGAAGACAGCCAGTGAGTCTGCAGATAGCACGGCTTTACAGCATTCCCTGCCACACCGGAACCCTAAAGCACATGCTTTTCCGAATGAGTCTGGAGGCTGCTAGGACCTGGTTTGTGGGAACTGCACAGTGAAGAGCGGATCCCCAGGGAGCTCCTGCAGGAGTCGAGGTGCTTGGTACCCACGCTCCTGTGGTGTCACAGGCATGCCCAACTTACATAGCTGTGGGAAATCAGCTATCGGATGCTGGAGGATCCCAAGTCTAATGTTTTCCTTTCAGTCTTCTGACAGTGAAGAAAGGAAAACTCCAGTGTTTTTCATTAAATGTATTTAAAGTTCTTAATTTTCCCTCTTTCAGCTTTCCACTCCTTCAAATCATCTGTGGTTTGCTCTAGCAAAGATTTTTAATTGACAGAATTTCAACTTGTACTCTGAAGAGACTCATTACTTCACAGGTTCTTTAGCTTCATGGGGCCTTGATGCCATGTGGGATATTTCCTGCTTTCTTCAGTGGATTCTTACCACTGAAACTAAATTTTTGATGAGCTGCAGAAGAAGCCTGTGTACCAAGAACAATTATTTCAGAGACGTTCCCTTTTGCTCCTGACCTTATGATGTTTTGTACAGGATGTTCAGGTGCAGAGTCAAAATGCAGCTGAATCGCAGCTCTCAATGCAGCCAGTTACTAAGCAGCACTTTTTTTTTCCATGTTGAATCACAATCCTGGATAATATTTTGCTGGCCAGAGCCATAGACATCTCGTTTGCTACGCCCTCATGGTGTGCTGGGAGTAAAGGAGGGAGTTCAGTCCTTCACTTCAAGGCAGGGAATCTAGAGAAGTACTTAGTCACATTTGTGTACCAGATTTGTTTTCATTAAAACCCTTAGAAATATTCAGTCAAAGGGGACAGTTGTCTGTCATTAAGACAGTCTTGCATTAAGTCTCCATTAAGTCTTGCATTAAGACTCCAAGTCTGTGAAATATGAAGCCAAGGAGAGATAAGCTCCTTGCTTTTACGAGGCCACATGATACACAGCGTGTGCTTAAAAGCAGAACACAAGTTTATCTGGATTTTTACAAACACCTGCATGTGTTGCTACCACTGGAGGATCTGCAGGACTCTGCAGCCCCCAGGTGAGGGCTTCTGAGGGTCTGAATTATGGAATTAGGTGCCAAGATTAATCTACGCCCTGGCCTTTTGCTTCCTTGCCTATCAGTGCTCCCTGCACAAGCAGCATCCGCTAGATCTCACCACGGCTGTTCCTGGTTCTCTCTCCCAGGGCCAGGAAGGCTGGCTGGTCTCTACAGCTTCCTTTTCTGTTGACTGGCAAGATGGTACTTTGTCAGGTAACTGCTGTTGCCACCAACTGCAAAGCTCGCTGCATCTCGAGTATGATGACACCTTCTGAGCTGCTTCCTTTATGCGTTAACCTACTTGGAAACAGAGGCTCATGTGCAAATTCCCTCTGTATTTTGTGAAGGGTGGAACATAAGCCAGATCTGAGCTGAATTTCCCCCTTCCAAGAGCCAGCTGAATCAAAATCCCCTGATGCAGACATCCCCAAATTTTACGGGTGCAAAAGATGTCTTGATCCAAATTTTGCAGTTTGCTCCCATCTCTGCCTAAAACATAAAATGTATGTTTTTAGGGAAAAAGGATATAAACATCTTGTTCATGTTTGAGCTGAGAATGTCTTTTTTCTGTAGGCTGTCAACACAACTTCAAATGCATGCAGCCTGTCCAATCTGACAGACAATTTGCATATTTGTGGAATGCTAACGCCAAGTTACTGTATACATTTGTACATGAAAGCATTAGAAAGTTTGAAGGATTAAAGGTGGAAATGTATCCCCCTCAGCCTCGATTAAGGATCAAAACAGCACATCAATAGATGGCAGACAAATAACTGCTGCCTTGCCACTTGCCATGGCTTAACCCAAAAATAATAAAATCCAAGCTATTTCCTAGGACGTAAATAGCTGAGGGCTTTACACGTGCTAATTGCTGGAGTGTTGTTTTAGCCTTTTGAGGGTGTGATGTGGAATCTGGCACATTCAGTGTGACACAGCGACCGTCTTTTTGTTCTGCATTAGCCGTGTGCTTGGGACGCAGCTAGAACTGAGGGCCACCCCAGCATAAATGCATCAGTGTCTAAGGCTGCACCTTCCTCAGCTTGCTCTCAGGTCCTGGAAAGTTCTTTGAGGCCAGATGGAGGTGCTTGGCCCACATAAAAGTGACTTAGTTTGCAATGAGATGGGTGTCAAGAGGAGCAGCAGCAGGTGCTCAACGGTTTTCTATAGAAAGATGCTTACTTGGCTGTGTGTGTCAAGATATATTTTGGATCCTGGCTCTAGACACACTGATTTGAAAATGGAGACTTCAATTCTTAAAAACAAAATATGCTAAAGAAGAGGTTTGCATGGTTTCTCCTAGGGATCAAAACCTGGTACTATTTATTTTACTCGTACTGAAAAATAACCTCAATAAGATGTTCTGTGTTGGCCAATGGATATAATTTAGGACCAGACATTGGCAGCACAGGACAGAGAAAGCGGGAGCTAGTCAAATCTTTCCCCCAGCCCTAGATCCAAAATATGAATATTCCTTTGATTCAGAAAGGGTTTGGCCAGCCTTCTTCACAAACGGTTGCTCGTCTCTGCGTTTTCTGGCTGGGGGAAGTGGAAGTGGCAAAGCCTCAGATACCTGGGAACCAAGAGCTGGAAACTTCTTATGCTCTAGCGAAATTCCCGGGCCAGCTTCCAGCCTGAGCGGATGCAGACAGCCAGCCAAAGTGAACCACCAAATCTGTCGAGATTCAGCCATCGTCTATGAAAGAGGATTGGGATTTTCGAGGGAGTTTGTGGGAGCTGAACACCCAAATCCCTTCAAATCCCAGTTGGGACATTTGCTCTTCTCTTTCTTGTACTCCACTGAAAATTCTTTTCTATTCTCTTTAAATGGTTTGAAGACCTCAGGCAACGCTCTCATTACAGATATACCTCCCCACCAAAATCACAAAAGCACGACATTTTAGCTGCACTAGCTGAAAGCGTGTAATTTAACACACCTACTCAAAAAGCTCCAGCCTCCACCAAAACTCTTGCCCACAGAGAGCTCTGTGCTGTCACAAGAAAGGTCTAACTCCAGGTACCCCAGTTTGAAAGCTTCAGCCTTAATGCGTTCAGAAGAAGTACGTTGTTGCTTTAAAGCACATTACTCCAACGCGGAGATGCCTTTCTACTGGGAGCAGTGTTACAAACCTGGATGCCTACTCCAGCACGGATCTGACAATGCACATGTAGGAAAAGCCCTTTCATGCATTCACAGTTTTAGATGACCTCCATATATTTGTTTAAAAAATAATTAGGCTTGCTTAGCTTTTGTGCTGTTGCATTTTCCTTTTTTTTTTTAAAGTAGCTTTTCCTGTAGCACTCCCAGGCCAGTACAATGCTGGCTTTTAAAAGTGATTTGTCTGTTACCAGGCAGTTTTAAACTTTAACTTCCTAAGTCCTTGCAAACCAGCAATACAAGGAGACTAAAAAAAAAAATCTCCTGGGGATTGTTTTTATAGTAACAGTGAAAGCTTAAAACGTTGCAGCGGCAGCCAAATTATTTTTCTTGTAGTGGAAACAATACCAACAACTGGAGTCTGCATACAAAATAGTTTAAAGCTACCCATAAAAATGACTAATAAATGAACGCTACAATTCTTTTTATCATTTACTCGTCATAAAAATGACAGCTTGAAGGTTACTAATTTGGCAAGTTATTTCCCCTCTGTAGTGATGGTTGTTTAGTAATTAAAGGATATATGAAATGTAGAGGTATACACACTCGTATAGCCTATTTTGGTGTGGTTTAGGACACAGTCCACTTTCGTTCTCACCCACTGATGGAAAACTAGGTAGATATTTGTGAAACTTAGCCATAGGGCCAAGTTTGATATCAGACAAAATTTTCAAGAACGTGCTCATGCCTGAAGTCCAAGACCTATTTACTTTCTGTTACGCTCCTAAATTGTTCAGGATGGGGATGTCCAAAGATGTGTAGTTACCTCAGGGCATAGAGGAGTATTTTCTGCCATGCCTAAACAAATTACTTCTTGAGCGTGGTTGAAATCAAACATTTAAAATATTATTAATTACTAATGCTAATTGTTGAGAATTTTTTTCGTGTCATATGTGCTATTCTCAGGTAAGTAATTACTTTTTAAAATCTGTTACTAAAAGTGGTACTTGTTGGCATCTAATTGCCTCTGTCACTTTTGAAAATGGCACTTAAGTTTTTAAGTCACTTAGGTTGGTTTTGAAAACTTTGCTTGTTATTTCGTCATCTATTTGCTGGCAGCCACCCTTTCTATACCTGCAAGTAGTAAAAAATATACTATTCTCTCTGAAAGTAAGAAACTAAAAATAATACAGGGCTCAGTTTAGTCAACATAAAAGCAAAACAGAAAACAATTAGTTCAAGAGACTGAAATAAGAGACCTTAAAGCTTTGGCTGCAGAGCTGGGAAATGCTTCAGACAGGACTTGCAGCAGCTGCTGGTCTAATTCTTTGTCCATCGCAATCGGTGACTGGGCTCCACTGTGGGGCACATGAAAAGGTTAGACAGATCCTTGTATCGCTCGATGTTGGCACCACGGCGCGTGTCCTACCGCGTCCCTCTGTTAGGATGTGTGATGCCGAACCAGTTACTCCAGAAACGACAGTTTTACCTGCCCAAATGAGGTATTTAAGGCTAGGACAAGTATCTGATATGGGGTACGTGACTGAACTTGGTCATTTGTCCTTCAAATTCAATGGGCTCCTCCCGAGTGCCCAGACGATGATGTTGTAGCTGTACATTTGGAGTTCATCAGGTCCTACAGAAAAGGAAATATGGTTCATAGTCTGAAACCTCCCCAAAGCCTGCATTAGCTAATAATAATTGCCTACTAATTTGCATTAGTACCGGCTGGGAGGGATACACCAAAAATCCTGGTCCCTAAGATGGAGATGAAGCCAATAACTTTCCAAAACAAAAAAAAAATCTTAGTTCCAAGCACTTTTCAAAATGGCTGTGAGAAACTCTGTTCCAGTGTATATAAAACAAAGTGGAATAATAACATCTCATTTGATTATACAAAGTAGTTTCCTCCGTAGTGTTTTAGTTCTCAAAATTCCCAGAATACACTACATTGAAACTGTTCACTTGAGAAATTAAGTACTGTATGTGATAAGACAGTCATGTGAAATTTTTAAGCTGTCATTAAAAACGATTATAATTAGGACAAACTATATGAAAATGCTTTAAAATTGAGACCCTGGTGAATTAAAAATTAAGGGGTATATTATGTATTATCATGTTGAAGGGCAGGGATTTACGCGTGTAACTCCCATTAACACTAATGTGAGTTGCATTCATAAATCCCCGTGCCTGGCGGTGAGCAGACACCCCCTCGTTTGTTTTCGCTGAACAACCTCAGCTTTCGCGGTGCTCCAACACAATGCCTCTGTCTGCGGAGGAGGAGCGCAACGGCACGTCAGAAGTTTAAACTGTTCTCCCTTACAAATCGAGGTCTCCAGATAGAGCCTGGTGTAAATCATGGAAGCAGTAGCTGTACTCCCATGAGATTTACTTATGAAAAGTAACTAACTGTCACAGAGTCTATTCTTCCCTGAAGCTCCTCCCGTGCTTTTCCCCACACTTAACAACTAAGGGTTGGGCTTCACGCATTTTGTTGTGTCTCCTCTAAAAGCAGCAAGGCTGTTGCTGAGGTAGGCTTGGAAAAGCATTTCGGTCAGGAGCCTTCAGAAGGAGCCGTGTTCACGGCAGCGTGCGATCCCCACGCGTGACCGGTGACCGAGTACCATGATGGCAGCGTACACAAACCAAACAGAGCCCTCACCCCGGTGGGATGCGGGACTGAGGACCCAGCAGTGAACGGGGGCTGCGGGGGGCTCTGGCTCACAGCCAGGTGAAGGGTGAGCTGCTGGGGTTTGGGCTGCAGAGGGTTCGCTGTTTGCTTTAGGTGAAGTCTCAGGGTAGCCGGTGCTTTCCTTATAGCCCCAACATTGGAAATTTTTTTATTTTTGTAGCTCGGCTTTCACTGGGAAAAAAAGAAAGTAGCCTTTGTTCTTACAAGAGAAACTTTAGTAAGTGAACCCTAAAAGCTGATTTTTATTTTTTCTTAAATCTTGATCTGTATATAGAAAGACATAGGTTTAGTGTACACGGTCACAGAGTCTGTCCCATGCTCTCATCATCCCATCTGCTCCGTTTTACACCCTTGGATTTGGCAGTGCCGATACCACTGAGGTAAGCCAGTTCATCCGTAGCTTGGGGTTTGCTAGAAGTCTACTAATAGCACTCAACAGAAATGTCCCATCCTACTGCTTTTATAAATGAACCCATGCTACTTCTATTTAAAATACATTAAAAGAACAGTCATTTTACCACACCGTAGCTTCCAGCAAAAAAAAAAAAAACCAAAACCCGCAAACCACAGCTCCTGCTCCATACCTTTCTGTGGCGCTGCAAAATTGTAATTATACTAATACACTACATCCTTTACAACAGATTCTCCCTGGGGCAAAATAAATAAATCTAAATAAAATAGATACACGTAGAGTCAGTACATCTCCTACTTTATTAATTAGCACCTCAGCAAAATGGTTTTCCTCCCTGTTGCCAGGCTGGAAAAAGCAGTGATGAATTTTCCGGCGAAGTAATGAATGCCAGGTTTATTCCTTTATTGGTACCTGTGGATCCTCCTGTATTGCTTGTTAACAGATGCAAGCGGGCAATATAACTATTACATCAGGCAATAATATAGAAAGCCAGGCAGTTCCTAAGCAACAACCCAGCACTGATTTGTGCCAGCTATTCTCTAGGATTCCCTCAGACACAGTAAGTGAAGAGGAGTTGGACAATATAGTCTAATTTTGAGAAAGGAATAAAGCATGAAACTGGTGATTTTCGAAATCATATTTTTGCAGATTTCTTACCAAATCAAAAGAGCTAAAATTGAAAACTGTCAGAAACATTTCAGCTTCAGAGCTGCATAAACTTTTCTATTGTTCAGGCAGCTAAACAGACGCAGCTATTTTGCTGCATACCTTGCCCACAGAAATAACGAAAAATAAAGATCATCATAATAGAGCCTCTTCAGCTTGTTGGACTGAAAGTGGATTTTGTGGTGTTTCCTCTTGCAGACTCACTCATCAGGTTAGCCTGAAAATAAAACATTTTCTGTCTCTTCTGTATGAATTCCACGGTCAGTCAAATCTGGGTGTTGATGGAAAAATTCATAATAAATCATTCCGCTTAAGCCACGTAGACTCCGCGTGTGCCCTCACATGATTTTGTGTGTACACAAGATAAGAAGGTGTATTTCAAAGCGATGTCACTCTCAGATGTCACTGGCTGATGGTGTCTCTTACCCTACGCGTTGCATACTGTCTAAAGGACATCTGCTTTACATATAACTGGGGATTCAATGAAGCAGCAAAGCTGGGTGGGATCTTTTTTATTATCCATAACTTTCCTTGCAATGGACCAATCCAAGCTTGGACTCTCTCAGTGTTTGGACAGCCTTGTTTCCACGCTGGTTTAGTCCAATATGGCACTTTGTGTTGAGCTCAGGTTTTGAGCCAAATGCCTCTGAAGGATAGCGCTCTTTCATCTGAGGGTGACTAATGTCCTGTCAGAAAACAGTTTATATTTAGAATAAATACGAACAGACATACATGCGTACGCTTACGGACCTAAATGCACACGCTTCCAGGAGCACAAACACGAACAAACAAGAAGAAAATATCGTAAAGCAGACATCCTCTGGGTCTGAATGCTCCATTAGTTTCCACACACCATGTAAGGTTCTCGTCTGCCAAGGGAGTAGAAATAAGTTCGGCGCAGGAGCTTGCAGTGCTAACAATTTTACCTTGCTTGGGAGGTGGGGAGTGGTGACTTTCTTCACTGAAGGCTTTGGCTTCTTGCAGAAAAAAAAACTAATGACATTTCCAAAACAAAATTATCTGTTGATATATTTGAGTTTTGGAGCCAAATACTTTCCTTTTTGGCGAAAAAAAAAATCAAACTCATTCACAAAAGCTATGATTTCATGCCTCGAGCCTCTTGTTGTCTGGGCTCATCTCCCCACTTCTTGTTTTACAGCAGCACCTTAAGAGTGTGAGATAGAGACACCCACCTCGTGGGCCCTGGGGGGTGTGTGGCTGCAGGGGCAGGAGGCACCCAGGCGATGGCTCCCACCAAGGTACCAGGGCAGTGGTTGGGGTTCAACGGCTTGTCTCTCTCTCCTCCACCAAGCTGTTCCAGTTTCAAGTTTGCTTATAAGGAATAAAATATACTTTGAGAAACAGACACTTTCTTGTCCCTCAAAGGGCAAGAGAAATATGCTTCTCAATGAAAGCCCCATTTTCTGTTAAAAACCAGTTTTGGTGAAACAAAGTCACCCAACCATGGGACTTGGTTCCGTGTGTTTCCACCCACTCCTGCCTCCCTTCCCCTCCCCATCTCCAAGCCATTCTCTGCCTGCCTGATATATGTTGACATGAGAATTAAATCACTAAGAAGTATGAATGCTTCGGCTTTAGCAGAAAGCCAGGTTACTATTCCTAGCATGGAAAGTTAAATGAAATCATGCTGTGAGTGGATTCCTATTGATTTCTTCAGGATTGATCAGAAACATTTGTCAAACTTTTGTTTTCTTTCTGTCCTCTGTCTTCCTTAGACACATAGTTAAACATACTAAGGACAGTTTACATTTTAAAAAACGTGTTTTAAGGTCTTTATGTAAACATACATGTAATAAAAACGACTGGTGATTTATGTTATCTGTATACATTCAGATACTTTATTTTTGAAGCCAGGGTTTTAAAAAATAGGTGCCTAAATTCAGACACCTAAGTCTACGTTTATAGTCTTCGGTTGCCTGATTTTTCAAACACATTATTACTCAGAAACTCTTATTTCAGTTAACTTAGGATGCCTAGAAGTTTGGGATAAAAATTACTATTGCTATTAGAATCAGAAAGCAAAAATTAAAGAAGATTATAAATCCACAAGAGGTGTAAAGCAAAAAAAAAAACTATAAATCCACAGTTTTTTCCCACATTTAATTGAAGAAAGTGAGTTGCATTGGTGTAGGGCACAGGAGTACAATCCAGCAGATTGATGCTTGTTAACTGCATTTGATCTGAATTTGCCTCCTTCAAAGCATTTGTCTTTTCCTCTTTAGGTTCACACTGAGGCTTCTGGTTTCAGAAGCGTGTGTGCGCTGCTGCACCTAATGTATATGCATATTCAGTGAGCCTGCATATGGGATCGGAGCAGCCATGCCAGCGATTTTACAGCTAACGGGCTTTCCTGCGTGTGCAAGTCTCCGCAGCTTGTGTGTTGTTGGGGTAATTGTGCATGTAAATCCAGCGGGCAGTCCCACACGCAGCCACAACGTGTACAGCTGCGTTAATATTTTTTTTTATAAAAACCATCTAGAAAAAGCAAGTGAGAAAAATGATACTGTTTTAGACACCTGGACCTTGAAATAATAATAATAGAACCCCCCTAAAAACTGGTGATGGATTCTGAACTTACATGGTTCAGCTTCCAAAACCTGCCCCTGCGTCCCCTCTCGTAAACACAGGTCACTCTCACATTTAGGCACTGTTAGATTTGTGGTTTTAATTACAAGCAAATAATTTCTTGGGGCAGTAAACATAAACTGATGTTGATCCAAATTCTAAAGGGAGAAAGTTAATATTAAACAAACAAAAAAAAAAAGACCTAGGAATAAATAAATAAATATATAACAAGAAAAAGTAGTGGAGCAGCTGTGTAAATAATATGAACAATGTTAAGGAATAAAGGGAAACTGCTAGAGCCACTTGGGATGAGGAGGGAGCCTAAAATCGCCGGCTGCTCTAAGCAGGTCTCACTCATTTGTTGTGCCTGGGTTTTTTCTGCCAACTCCAAGTCTGCCTTGGAAGGCACTTTCTTGAAAGGCACCGGAAGAAGGGAAGGAAAATGAGGTTATCCCATAAAACAATCTGCTACTATTTGGTAATGGCACAGGAATAGAGAATGAAGCGATGCTGTGATATTAGGACTAGAAGCAGCATGAAGTAAGTAATTAGCTGAAGGTTTACTTCATTCATCAGTGCAGAGTAAACGTTGAATTGTGTTGAAGTCCATGAAAAACTTTCACGGTTGGGCTGCAGGCGCTGCTGACTGACACCGCTTGTCCATGAAACTGCTCTGAACCTCAAACACCAAATTGTGCTTGTGCACCAGGGGCTCCAGACCTGGAAGCTATCAAGGTGAGAAAAGCATCCCCTAGAGTCCTGGGGGCAAGGGGACGTGTGGGTTTGCACCTAGTGGGCGAGTTGTCCATTCATCAGCTGAATTTTGTAACAGTTTTCAAGGCCTTGAAGATAGACAAGGATCACCAGAGAAGAAAAACTAAATCAAGTGATGCTCATGTTCTTCTTGTCCCTCAGAAGTTGCATAGTCAATCAGTAATATAAAATACCCTGGTTTAGTCTAACTAGAGATCTGTTGCTTGGGTGTGTAAGGAAGTAAATTAAATTTTTGAGACTTTATTAGAATATAAGGTGCTAGGAAGAAATTATTTATTAAATCCCAATGATTATTATGTCAGGTGTAATCCTTACTTTCCAAATGAATGCAAGGCTTCGCAAAGGAGCCAGGGATGTGCCCTCCGGACAGAGGCTCCGTATTTCTCTGCAGAGCCCCAGTGCAGGGTAGAGGCCAGGCTGCTCTGCAGACATCGACATGCTTTGATCGCCGCAGAGGCCGGAGCTGTCTCTAGAGCTCAGGAATCCATGCTGATTTACTCTGGTATTTGTGATATTACTGTGTACAACAGATGGGATGTTTGTGATGCTGATACCACTTCGCAATGTGAACTGGATCAAGACCACAAGCAACTAATTTCCTGTTAGTGTAAGAGCAGTTCCTTTATGAGAAGGACCCAAGCTGTGTGTGGATAGGATGTGAAAGGTGTAGAAAGGCTGGGGAACTCATTATCAATTCCCTTCAATCGCATCCCTTACAGTCCTCCTGCCTTTCCAGCACTGGGGCTTTACAGTAGGAAACTCACCTCCCAGCACAGCCTAAATCCCGCAGCGGTAGCCAGGGCTGCTATTAAACAACCAGACTGATCTGACGCTGCGCCTCGGCTCATTGCAGCATCCACTCAGTGCAGCAGAGCTGCTCTGCCATGTCCCCGCGCTCACGTACTGCCGTGGTCCCCACCAACGCAAGCCGAGATGTGGCCCTGCTGTCACCTTGGCAAAGCAAAGGTGTTACCTGTGTACTGGAATTGTTTTGCTGTCCCGCCACAGCTGCGATTATTGCTGGTACACGTGAAGCACCGTGAGCCGCCGTTGGGCTCAAAGTTGTACAAGAGCAGTGTTACTGGTTCACGGGTCTGCCTGACTTCAACTGGCAAGGAGTCAACGCTCTGCTGAAAGGCAGAAAAGAAACCTGGTGAAGAAGCGTCTGAAAAGACTCCCTTTGTGCCAGCACGTTGAGTAGAGAGTCACTGCTGAATACACAGGGGCCACATCCAAAATCTGTTTAACACTGTGGGAATGTGTGCGCTGGCTGTGGCGGCCTGTGCTGCAACCCATGGGCTCTGACCTTCCCTGTCCCGTGCAGCTGTACAGTCATCTTTGTGCAGGCAAACTAGGGGCGTTATCAGCATGGAGTTACCTGCAGAACCCCAGAACTAATTTATGTCGGTGACGCGAACAGGTCGAGGTACAGGATGAAAGAGGCAGGATCTGATACATTCACAAAGTAAGACAGAGGCCAAAACAAATGTAAAGTGTTATTTTGGAGAATGCTGTAAATAACAAGAAAAGGGAAATAGCGCCACTTTGGGAAAATTTTTAGACCAGTGAAATCCAGCAGAGTTTAACCGTTAATGTCAGTGAGACAAATACTGGCGTTATATAGAGCACAGGGATGTTCTGAGATGCAAAGACTTAGGAACAAGGCCAAGCTTGCTAATTGTTTTCCAGCATATTCATCATTCACAGCACAACATCCCATCCCATGACAGAGCGCCAGCCTCCTGACTTCCCCTTCCCCTTGCTATCATATTTTGGCATGAAGGTGGTTGTAAAATTACTGCCATCTCCTTCGGAGGTCAGGTACTGGGGGACTGCAAGCGTTTGGAAATCGGTGCCGAAGACCCGAGTGTCCCTGTATGAATTGCTATCATATTTTGGCATGAAGGTGGTTGTAAAATTACTGCCATCTCCTTCGGAGGTCAGGTACTGGGGGACTGCAAGCGTTTGGAAATCGGTGCCGAAGACCCGAGTGTCCCTGTATGAATTCTTTCTCTGCTGTGCAACAGCTGAAGCCTGCCTGGTGCCTACTGCGTTTCTGAAGATGGCCATGGGGAGCGGAAAGACGATGCAAACGGCGCTCTAGCAGTACTGGGCTCTTAGGGGAGTTCTAAGGGAAACACAATTGCCACAAATAAAAGCAGCCTTGTGGGCCCTGGCCCTCCCTGCCCACGCTGGGCACTGCCACAGTGCATGATGTCAAGGATGGTCACGCTGTCTTTGACTTGTCAGTGATGCTGCTGACCCAGTGGCTGGGCCACCTTGGTGATCACACAAAGCCTTTGCTGTACCTGTTCACTTAGGCTCCCTTGTCCCTGGTTCATTAGGATGTGGGCAAATGCTTATTGCTACTTGGGCACGACTGATTGACTACAAGCTGCACCTTCCCCCCATTTCATCAGGATTTTCTCTGCTCAGTAGATGCTTTATTGCCCTTATTAAGTGCAGTTGCTGTATGATGTCAGGTAATAGTTACGTTGGGGTTGGTTTTTCTTCAGTCTCCTTTGCCAAGTCTGTATTACTTGCTTCCTGACTGAGTTGATTTGCTACCTTAATTTTTAGAACATATTGTTTTAGTAGCTGCATGATTTTATGTGTGTGTGCATGAAAACAAGCAAAAAATTAACTCTGTTTCTAACAAATCTTTCTTTCTTTCTGTCTTTCTGTCTTTCTCTCTCTCTAAATGCGTGCACAGAGTAGGTAAATGTCTATTCAATAGGACAATGGTGGTCTTAGAATTTAATTACAACCTGTTATCTGCTGTTCTAAATTGCTGTCCCACCCCTGCATCAAGACTTAGGATTCTGACTTACAGAAAGATAAAGCACCTCCATGTAGCTTTTACCTGCTAATAGCATTTCTATCATTGCAAGATCTGGCAAGAGAGTCAAACACCACATTTTCCCAAAGGTATGTAAAGCATGCAGAGCTGACGGAAAGATTAACAGGTTTTCTGCGGAAGGAGTGTACATCTGCCAAGGTGAGGAGAGCCTTCACTGATGTGCCACTTGTAAATGCATATGAACTCTGTAATAGGTGTGGTGCTTAGGCTCAACGGCTGCAATCTTTTCATTGTACTTCTTTTATGGAATTCAGATAAAAGCACTTCATCGTCAACAAATCTAATATCTGTTCTTGTCCCACTTGAAAGGGTCAAATGAAATTTCCCACTAGAGAGTGAAAACGCTGAAGCTCCCTAGTGAGTTTTGGTGGCAGCATGCCAAAAGAGAGGGGAGGAGAGGTAGTATCTCTGGTGCCTCGGCAGAGCAGTGATGTCAAGAAGCACGAAAAGCACTCTCCAGGCTTGCACACAGTCACACGGCCAGAGAGGCAGGCGTAGCCTGGCAGCCAGATGGGAGCTGTGAAACTGCCCCCGTCCTGAGCTGCTGGGTCAGATCCTCCTCCGCAGAGACTCCCCTTCAAGAGATCAGATGAAGCGATCTGGGGTTGCTGTCTCATAGTGGAGGAGGTCAAGAGGCAGGGGTGCCCAGGGAGGAGTGGGAGCCCACTGCAGAGGAGGAAAAGCCTCCTGCTGATTTCATGGTCATGAGCAGCATTTCCAACATACCTGGCTCTGCAGAGAATGAAAGTTCAGGAAGCTGGAGGAGCAGAGAAGATGGAGAGTCTTCTCTTTTAAGTCTCTCTCCAAGCAGGCGTTGCTCAGGGTACTGGTTGGAGACTATGGCGTATTGAGAGAAGGACTTAAAAAAATGGCTTACTTTGACAGTAACAGCATTAAACCGTTATGAGGATGTACACACACCTTCAGCAGAGCTGCAGCGTGCGTTACTCTGTCAAAGACGCTTCAGACCTTACACCAAATGCAGAGCCTACAGATTTGTAAAGCCGACAGGGGAAGCGGGCGCATATTTAGCTCATTCAGATGTGCACTCGAGTGCATGTCAGTATTTTGTTTGGTCACAGCTTCTGTGGGCTGATGAGCCACGTGCACCAAAATGCCCATTTCCCCAGAGCTTGTGCTTCGCACCTTCTCTCAAGCCTCTGCAGCATCAGTGCAAGGTGCTCCTGTCTGCCTTGTGCTTAAACGTTTCTCCTAGTGTCACTGCAGAGGCAGCTCCCCCTCCACTGCAGAAAACAAGTTACCCTGATAGGGGCAGGATGTAGCTTGCCAGGGAGGATGTGATCCTTGTACAATGCTTCCTGGTGTCTTCCTAGATTCCAAGCCAGGAACAAAAGCCCATGAAAAAGTTGGAGATCAGCTGTGATTAGGAACAAGACCATTTTAATCTTTCAGGATAAAGCTGTTAGGTACCTATAAGATCTTCATGGCACTATTTGCACAGGCTATGGCATAATAACACCTAGAGAACTGTCATACTCAGGGAAATCTTGTGGCCTGTCGAGGGCAGGGAATGGGAAATTCAGTCACAAAGAAGGTGGCACCATAATGAAAGAACGTGGAGTAGCCCATCACTAACCCCCTTTCCCCATATCAGCAATTGGACTCAGTTATGAGAATAAAAGGGACCTTGGCTGCGAATGACTTAGGGCAGCATAAATATGTATTATGAATTTTAGGCTCAGACATAATTAAATGCCATTTGTCAGATCTATGCTTGTTTTTCATCTCATTTGAGTTTTACAGAATGAATTAACTAACAAATGTGCCTCCGATTCTACCATAACAAATCATTTCTCAGAATGGTTGCCTCCAAGCAGCAGCGAGAGAGTGACTGGGGGGAGTGACCTTCTGCTGTGAAGTTGTCACGTTCCAGCAGAGCCCTGAGTGGTAATGACAGCCTCAGTAATGGGGAGTCCGTAGTGGCCTGGCAGTCTTCTTGATAACTTGTTAATTTATTTAGTGCAGTGGTGCAGAGGCGAAGATCTGGAATAAAGGGCGGGGTGGGCTGAGCCTCAGGGTTGAAATATGTAAATATTCTGGCTATGATTAAAAGAAAAGTGTTTCTTGTTCATTGGCACTAAATGAAGTTGGTGACAGGTGCCAGTGGCAAGCAAACAGGTAAATGTTTGTACCGAGGGTACCCAAAGGATGCAGCAGATGTATGGTCAACATGTCCGTAGTTTGGGTAATAGAGCAATAAATGCTCCCGCTCTGGCCGTGTGAAAGCACATTTGGGGCACACCAAGCGACTGTCATTCTGCGCTGGAATGATGAGAAACAAGGGGTCTGATCACCATCGACAGACAAAAGGGAGAAAGAGTTAAAGACCATAGGCGAAGAAATCTCTCATTGCAGTTGTACCTGGAAGAGTTAGCTCGCTTTGCTCTGTGATATGAAAGCAAAGATCCTTTATATACTTAGGAAATGAATATTGCAAATGGATGGATTTGTTAGCTATCACTTAGCTGTAGTTTCTGAAGTGTTCAGAAGCACTTAGAAATTGGTGGGTGATGCACACGTTAAAGGTTCTGACATCTCCTCCGAGTGACAAGCTCCTTCCAGACACATGATCCCTTGGTAATGGCACAAAACGGATACCCAAGAATCAAAGCATTCGTTTCCTGTTTGGACAGAGCGTCCCTAGCAGAAGGCCTTCTGCAGCTGTATTCTTCATGCTGCAGAGTTCATAAATTTATGGAAGCTGTTCATCATATCAGGTTAATGAAAATATGTAACAAATACTCTAAAGAGAGCTGGAAAGCAACTGGTAAGTGAAACAAATACACCTGGTAAGAGTCGTCCTCCGTACAGCTCTGCAGACTTTATCTTCAAAACATCTTAAAGAAGATGGGGCAGGAAGTACTTAACAAACAATGTGCTGTCATTTGAAAAACAAAACCAGATGGTGGTGTTAATGCACCCAGTCACTTAAACATAATGCCATGTGTCTGCAGGAAAAAAATAACCCCCACACAGCACAACCCTGCAAACCTGAAGTCAAACACACTGAGGAGTTCTCTTATGAATGAGAGGAAAGAAACTGCACCCCGTGACCTGCTATTAATGGGAGTATTGGTGGCACGTGTTGGCTCTCAACCACGAGCACAGCCGTTCTCACAGCAGGCTGAGAAGGAAAAGCAAGTTTTCCTCTTGCCCAGTGAGGGAAGTGGTGCTCTGGGCTCTCTGTAGGCACCTGGAGCTGCAGTTGTGCAGCTCCCAGTTCAGGGAGCCCATTCAGCCACACATCTTCTTTGTGCCCTACTTGTATTGCTGCAGCTGAGCTGGGTCCTGCAGCTTCTGGAGGATTTGGAGTGCGTACAGGACACCTCTGCTCTTGGCCTCAGTACATGCATGTGCACAAGGAATTTCCCGCGAACATTTATTATCCCTGGTACCATAGTCAACAGTTGGCTGGGTAACTGAGCAAATTTACTTGAACTCTTTATTTCCCAGGTCTTATTTTACTAAGGAAGGCAATAAATCAATGACAGGAAAAGTACTCACCAGGCAGAAATTAGGTAGCTCCATGACTTAATCAGCACTGATTAATGCCGGTCGGGAATCTCTCTCTGCATTTCTTTGGAATACATTTTGGAAAGTCTAGTAGTCCCTAGCAGAGTTTTGCATGAAAAATTAAATTACATTCATATTCCCGTCTCTCCTTAACTCCTAAGTTCCTTGAGGCTGACGCCATCTTCCCACGTAGGTTTGTACAGGTGCTATGTGGACCGGTGCTCCCTTGAGAGATGAATCCAGAGGATCGCTGGAGAGCCCAGCACCAGGTCTGGGTGGCGGGCAGCGGAAAAGCACTGACAGCAGCAGCTGTTTGAGATGCCTCACTTCCTCTCTGGCTGTAACAAAGCTAAAACCCTGAAGAGAGAAGCAGCCAGAGGTAGGGATGCAGGACGGAGCTGCGTCAGAAACAGCCCTTTTTCCAAAGGGGTGAAAGAGGAGCCGCGACTCCCAAGGAAGGTCAAGGCCAGCCAGTGAACAACCCGGGCAAGAACCGCCCCCAGACGGATAAACAATCCAGACATCTGGTGAGATCCCGGCATTGCTGCAATCAGTGAGGTTTTGGCACCAACTCCGACGCTGCCAGGATTTCCCGTGTAATTAGCAGCGTGCAGCCCGTCTAGGGAGGATGTTCCCTCCGGAAAGCTGCTGGAACCGGGCTGTGAGTCGAGCTTAATCTCTGCAAAGCAAAGAATAACACCACCTAGTTAGTCCCTGGCCCCTGAGTATGAGCAAAATGCTAACTTGAACTCAACAAACATTAGATGCTACTGATAACTCTAACTAATGTCTTGGTTGCTGCCAAGATTTTTGAAGATGCCCACAGTGCCACTGGACTGTCCCCCAGCAGAGCACTGGAACAAACGAGAAGGGATTCAGGGCTTGATGAATGGCAGGGTGAGGCTCAGAGCATGCAGAAGTGTTTGCGTACCCCTCTTCAACACGAACAAGTTTGGCAGGCACGTAGGAACCAGGCAAATTAAAGCCGTGTGTGATGCAAGGCTCAGGCTGGTAAGACTATCAACAGTAACAGATATTTCATTTTCTGCACTGATCCAGCCACACACACATGCAAGATACCTCCATAATAGGGTTCTTCTTTTAAAAAAATAAAATAATCTGTGTTGTTAAAGACCTTAGCTACCTGTATTTGAAGATCGTTGTCTGAAAAGATGAAAAACATACATTTTCATTTCATTTCAGATTAGCATGGCAAACAGCTAGATCTGTTCTTTCAAGTGGAGCATTCAGCTCCATTTGTTAGCTTTGTTGCTGATATTTCACCTCTCTTTTATTTACTTAACATAGTTTGACAAGAAATTCTCAGTGAGATAATATATCTACATGAAAGACTGGCTGGGGGAACAAGTCCAGAGGTTTCAGTGGGACAGAATCAATTATTTCTGTCTTTGCCGTTTTGGTCTGCCTCCATTCGACAGAAAGTGCTCAGAAGAGCTGCTGAAC
>NW_010405556.1:57727-67448 GCF_000710305.1 Buceros rhinoceros silvestris | reverse complement strand
GAAAATTTTCAGGAAAAAAAAAAATTGTAACATGAGAGTAAATCAGGATTGCCCCCCCTTGAAAAAAAAAAAAAACCAAACCCCAAACCTAAAACCTATCAAAGGACAAGTGACAGAAGGTATCACCCTGTAAGATAACGTGGTCTCCCCAGTCAGGCAGGATGGCCCCTGCTCCAAGTTGCTCCCAGTACAAAGCAAATTAGTAAATGTTCCTGTTACTTTTTACCACACAAAATTAGACAAACTGTATAGAAGTCAGCTTGATCTCTCCTGAACAGCACAGTAAAAATGATCCTTACACAGCAACCACCTGGTGCAAGGAGTTTCTGAGGCTGAACTAAGGCAGATGATGGAAGACACCTACACTCTTCAATAAATACCAGAAAGAAAAATTGCTTACCTGGTCTGGATGACTCAAATAGGTAGAGCAGAGCAGTTTCACACACAGCCCATTCCAGCTCACATCAGCACTCATACCTGAAGAGACCCAAGCCACTGGAATTTGCTGTTTCAGCAGGTTAAGATGGGACCGTGCCCAACATTTATCCAAGAGCAGGCACGCACGCTGCAACCTGCCAGGCTCCAGCTCCTGCATCAGCATCGCGGTAAGCGGCGATGGGAAGTTTTTACAACCCGAGAGCACTCTTGTCAGTCAGCGGTCAATGAGAAAGGATAAAGGCTATGAAAAGAAGGCATAAATAAATAAATAAATAGGGTAGCAACATGAGACGGAATGGGCAGTGAATTTAAAAAATAAGCAGAGAAACAAAGTACACTAAAAGTTACCCCCAAAAGGCCAGGCCTTCATGATGTTCCTGTAGGAGCCTAGGTGAAATCTCCCCCTCACTTTGATGATGGAGGATCAGATCCTCGGGGAAAGGGGGAAGGCTGGACGTAATGAGAAGAAAGAACGTGCTGCAAAGTGAAGGAAAATAAGTGAGCAGTGCCGTACAAAAATAACGATTCCGTATATGTGACCCACTACTCTGGCTGAGGATCTGCTCCACTAATAATAAGAAAGAGCAATTTAAACTATGGCTTTTTTCATTGTATTTTATACAGGTTTGGGGAATATGTTATCAAAGGCTCCAGTTCTGGCCAAAGTCCGCAGGCATCATCACCTGTGGTCAGGCCCTGGATAGAAAGATCAGAGCTATCTTTGCGTAGTCCTACCACCAAAACCAGATCAATCAGAAGTCACTCAAAAGGAAACATTCTACAGGGAACAGATGAAGATGCATTTAGAGGAAATAATCCCCATTCAGGATGCCATTATTAAAAGAGAGAGATAACTATGAGAGCTGAGATATGTCAGGGCAACCTCGTTGACATTGGACTGGAGAACTTCTACTGTAAAAGCAGAGAAACTAGGTCAGTGCTTTTTGAAGAGAGGAAAGCTCAGGGTGGACATCATTATTTTATACACGATTCTAGGGGGAATAGCTAGGAGAGATGTCAGAAAACTAGTGTCAAATACAAGAACAAATGGACAAGCTCTAAGGAAGGGAAATTAAGAGAAACTAAAGGAGGCTCGAGCTCAAGGGAAATAAACATTTCTGTACACACTAAGTAGTTGATTCAAGGACGGGGTTACAAAAGTGGCTAATAAAAGCAACCAATAAGGTTTTGGGAAAGGAAATGCTTTGTGGGGTACAGCCACCTGAGAGCAGACAAATCTCTCTCTGGCTCTTGGCCTGTCCCTAGAATTGCCCAGGTTTCAATCTCGGATTCACATACAGTAAATCTCTGTGCAAGCGCAATAGATTGAAGCGACAATTCGGTTTATCACTTGAAGATAAAACTCAGAAGAACATTTGCCTTCTAATTCTATTAATATAAATGTAATTACAAGGGCTAATTCCAATTCAAATGTTAACTTACAAGGGTTGGTGGAGGTAGCAGCCTACAGAGAAAGCGATGATGCTGGAATCCCTGATTCTTACGTTCGATCAATAGTTCAGTGTTAATAGACTTTATTTATGAGTTGGAGCATATGGGTTGAAAATGAGCATAATGATTAAGTTGCATGTATGTAGCCACACACTCCTCTAAGCACTAGAATATTTGCACGTTGCATTTGTCTCCAAAGAAGGAAAAGCCTGACTGTGGTGTGGCAACAGATTAGAATTGTCTTTATTTTCAAAAAAAAAACCCCAAACCAGTATGTGAACTATAATGCAATCACATGCAGGACTTCCAGAACACGCTGTTTTATATGCAGATCAAACCAATACTCTTTGTTCTAAGTATCTAAGATGTATACCAGTCACTAGAAAAAAAAAAAAGTAGCAGCTCTAGATAATAGCCTGGGGCTAAGGGAATTTGAAGAGAGGGGAGAACCAGTGGACTGTGCAGTCTGGGGTTCTGTTAGTGCTTTTTTCCTACATCCTCCAAAATTTTAAGGCAGAACTTCATCTGGTAGAGATAAGATGGCATTATTGAAGCTGATGGAGCTAAGCTATGGATCTGGCCCCAAATACGTATTCGAATACACTGAAGAAAACAAGGGCGCACAGACGTAACAGACCCAGCAGTGCCATTGAGTATGGGTCAAATTCCGAGATCTGGTAAAAGCATGATGCCAGCCCTGTTCCTCGGGATTTTCTTGTTTAGAGCAATAAAGTTCTTCTACTTTGGTCCAAGTAATGTCACAAGCTTTCCTCCTTTCTAGCCCAATGGTTAAACAAAAGAGTTTCTGAAGTCAAAGTGTGAGGAGGAAAGAGTCCAAGTGAGCTGTAGCTCTGTCCCCTCCCATTCTCCCATTGGTAGCAGAAATGTACCTGCACTTCCCAGATCACAAAAATCCATGGCAACGAGATGCTCAGACATCTGGAGTTCAGCAGAGGAGCTGATATACATGTTTTGAAAACTTCCACAGTATCCTCAGATCAATTTTAAACTGCCAGGATATGATACTGAGGTGAAGTGGCCCATCTCAAACACCTTTACACCCAATGAGACATTGATGTTGACATGGAACCAAAAATTCGTCATGATGCTGGGAAAGAGCAAGGCTTACAGAAGTGAGTGATACTGATCAAAGCAGATGAGAGTCGGGAATGTTTATACAGGAGGTGCAGACTCGCACACATACCTCGGTGCTCTGAAGCCGTCAGAGTTAACATGCTGTCTATTAAAATTTGTTCAAATGCAGCACCTGTCATAGCACGTACAGCAGAAGCGTTTGGTAGGTCGATCTTACACGAGAAGAGCGAGGTGTAGGTGTAGGGGAGCTCACCCTAGCTGGCTGGGCATGGGTGTGTCGCCTAAGCACTGTTATCTGTGCACCATGTCTTCTCCTAGGCACCAAACCCCAGAGGTTATTACACTATGTGGACTTCAGTTTTACTCCGTTACTGATTGCAGCAGAGATGAGATGGGACAAGGGGTTTCTCTCACCGGAGCTGGAGCCCAGGGGTCTCACCACCCCATTGCACCCTCAGCGGATCAGTGCTTGCAGGAGAAGGAGCAGAGGCATCGTGTCAGCACAGCAGCCCCAAGCCTGGTACCGCTGTGCTAGTACCCCGCTGCTGGTTTGGTCCGTATGTAGCGGTGATATCGGGAATACTTCAGACAGATACCGTACTGAGGAAAATCTGGTGACCAATGAGCCTTCACCTCTCACTAGGTGCTTGAAACAACCTGCCATTACCATAGCAGCTGGGCATTCTGTGGGAAGAGCTTTCACAACTCATTCCCATACAGGCTGTCACAAAAGATTATTTTTATTATCGTATGTCTTCAAGCGATAGGAAAGCAGCATATTTATATTTTGGGCAGTCCCAAATGTCATCGTTATTGTCCATGCCGTTGTTGTCTACCTGAACTTTGAAAGCTCACCATGTATCAGATGATAGTTTCAGAGCAAGCCCATGTTCTTAATGAGTAAATGAAGTTACTTTTACTTTAGTTTATTCTAAGTGTTGAACCCAGCATGGGATCTAACCTGGAATAGTCATCTTGAGAATATTGCGGTGGAAAGCAGAGCGTAGGATTTAACATTGGAAATTAGAAGTTGATCCTACTTCTTATACAAAATTGAGATTGACAAAATTGAGGTTTATCTACATAAACCTTTAAACAAAGATGTGGCTCTGAATCAAAATTAGGCAACGGGAGAAATGAAGTTGAGGATTTTGTTCTCTTAAAGGGAACTTGCCCAACAAGACTGTCAGCAGAAAGAGCTGCCACAGCAGAGAGATAAGTACAGATGTTAATGGAGTCAGTTTTTTTCCTGGAGGTCAATTTTGAATAAATCAGGATTGTTTAAAAATGACAATTAATTAAATTTATACATGGAGCTTAGCCCTCTTAGTTTTGAAGAGCCTGTACACCAAATTGGTATGAATGACCAACTGAAAGAAAAAAATACCGTTATTTAATTAACTGCTGTTCTCATGCTAGCAATGGTTTTGGAGGGCTGTTCCCCACAGTACAAATAAAAGGGGCTTTTGACAGTCTCTCTCTGCACTGGGATTCGGTAAAGCAGCCTACCTTGTGTCTGACTATAAAGAATAGTATGTCCATCTCCAAAATGTGAGCTTCACAAGACGGAATAAGGGAGTTTGGAAGAAGCTCACGGGTCCAAAATTCCAACAGCAAATGTACAAAGCTGACCTGCACAGCTGTACAAGCAATTTCTAGACTTATATGACTGTTATTGAAAGATAACTGAACAGGGCTTAAGTCGGAAAGAGAAACACTCAGCACATAAACCCAGGAGCATCCCGGTACCAAAGCCAGAGACACTGCTGCAGCTGTACGCGTGATTTCCATCACGCCAGCTCACTTTGTGCCAGAGCTAAGGTGGGTACAGACAAGATCAGGCCCTTTGAATGAGGAAGGGAACAAGCTGGAAGAGGATGGGGGTGATGTGCAAGGTAATGTGGTACAAAAGGCAGGGTCTGGAGGTGAGTGAAATAAGAAGTGAAGGGGCACCATGTTGGCGTGAAGTGACATACCATCACAGGCAGCTCCTCAGCTGATCCCACACTTAAAAATAGATTGACATTTATCCAGGAGGTGAGTTTGTTGTTCTGTAACTACAGCATTTTCTATTATGTTTGATAAGGGAAAGAAGATTGGATCTTGGTCAGAAATACAAAAATTCGTCTCCTAGCAGGGGATAATAGCAGGAGAACAGGGCAGACGGCAGCTGCAGATTTAAAAGAGGTCAGTGCAATCCCTGGCATGGAAGACACATCGAGTGCTGGGCTGAGACCCTGTCCCGTGCTCACGACCCGGCCACCTCTGTGGCACCCAGACTGGGAGGCATCCCGCAGGCACCAACCCCAGCTCTGCCCCGATCCTCACCCTCTGTCACTGTCCCTCTTGGGTCACTCTAGGCAATTTTTACTCAAAGTCAACCTAGTATCACAGAGAAAGTCTTCAGAGCAAGACAGACAGGGCAGTGCGCCAGTAAGACCCTGATGTAGCGGACTGTTTGGGTGGAACTGGGATGAGGACTGTGGCGCGTGGTGTACGGTGTAAAGGAGATGTGAGCTGTTGGGCGTGGGGGGTGGGGAGGTGTATGTGCACTGTAGACCTAAATGGACATGAAGAACGTACCTCCTGCCTGGCTTTTGCCCCCGAACGTTAGGTAGTGCAAACCCCTCAACTTCCTGCGAAAATCCAAAGCTCTTTTGTTTCAGTGTGTAACTGTTGATCTAAAATGAGAGTTCTTGTTTTCTAATTCACAAAGCTTAAAAGATCCTCATTTTATATTAAAATGATAGCCTTTGCAAGAGACCTTCAATCTAATTAAAGCCAGGAGATTAGCATCCCTTAGAATATTTGCAAAGCCTGCAATGGGAAGTTAATGAAATGTGTACACTTTTATAAAGCTTTAATTTTTAATGGAATAATTCAGGACACGGACCTTGCCTCTCCGCTTTACCTGCTTTGTCCACAACAGGGCCTGTTGACAAACAATGCAAACTCGTGGGGTGAAGAAAGCAGAGACAAGATAAACGAAAGGCTTCTTCGTAACTCCTACAAGCCTGTCTTTTATCCCCTCTATTCACCCTGAGAATTTAAGTATTCCTGATTAATAATAATGAATGAGAATATAATTCTAGAGTGTCAGTCATTTCTTAAGGTTATGGATATGTGTGTGTACATATAACTTACTTTGAAAATATATATTATATAACATACCTCATTTATATATATAAACGTATATGTACATAATAAATTATACACACAATTATATATGAAACCATGGTGACCTCTAAGGGACCTTAAATAAAGCAAATAAGGCCGAAGCGAGGCCAGTGTTGCAGGGGAATATCTCGTATTTGGCGAACTGGGCTGAGCTCAGAGGCGAGGCGAGCAGCCAGGGCTGCAGCAGGCTTGTTCAGAGGCAGTGACCAAAGGAAAGCCGAAGGAATTGCAACCGCCTTTCAGGCTTGGCTCCTCTAATGATGGTCCCACTCCCCCGTTATTGCTTGAGGAGGAAGAAAAGAGGACAAAACCTGAAGCATGGAGAGGAGTGCCCTGTTCAAAGACACAGCTGCTCTCCCCGGTGTCATGGGGCAGTGTGTCCCCAGGGGCCGCGCACACACAGCCTTTCCCTGCTCTAGGAACAGCTACACCGTTAGAGCATTTTGCTGTATCGGCTGCTTTCACCCTTTGCTTTCCTGTTTCCCAATATTGCCACCGGAATTGGCTCTTGCATTCAAAACAGCGATTTGATTTTTTTTTTTTTTATATACCTCCAGCCCTACTTCACATTATGTTGCTGGATCTTTCTGAAACTTAAATGTTAAAATATCCTAATCTTGCTCTACATTTTAAAGCTGAAAGATAAACCTGTTGTTTAATGAAATCCACAACACTACAGGAATAGCAACCATTGTGTTTCTTCATTTCAAAGACCGGCTGAAATCTAACATCTGGTGTAACTGTACAAACCTGACCTGAGGTCACAGTAAGTATTGTATTGTTGATGACGGATACGCTTTTTTCATTACCATGCTGTCTCCATTCTTTCAGCATCCATGCTGTGAATCCCCAGTTACAGCCAGGACTAGTGATAAATACTGATTTTTAGCATACAGATCCTTTTTTTTTCTTTTTCCACACTTTTAAGCATGCATTGTAAGATTTCTTTTTTGTAAATGGCTCTTCCAGTTTGTTGTCAACAATATGCTATTATAAGAGCAAACTCTTCTGCATGACAGCTCTAACGAACACACAATGACCAAGGACTGTGGGGCTGAAGATGCAGCTATGCTCCTAAGAGAACAGTGTCACGGGAAGGTGATCCTCTATGCCGAACGCCTTCCCCAGCACTTTTCTCCTTGGATGCTCGTTTTCTTAAAGACCTTGTAGGACTAGAGGGTAAGGTGTAAATTGTGAAGCAGATGTGGACACCTGTGAACGTGTCTTTGCAGGTCGTTGTTTCAAGGTTTGAGCTCCTGTGCAGGAAATGAGGTCCTGCACTGTCCCGTGTGATTGACGTCCATTATTTCTAAGGCCTGGGGTAATGCCGACTGGGTTGGTGACTGCGAAGCAGCTCACAGTACTGTAACCAGGCTCCCAGCCAGCCCAGTGAAGAACCAGTCAAGAAATGAAAGCCTTGTTAAATCTTAACTACATAAAGCCAGCAGAAGCTCTACCACTGAACTGGAAGAGAGAGGGCAGATGATGATGATGATGGTTTCTATTTGGCTGCTTTGCTGAGCATGTCTACGCCCAGAATCTTTCTCCCCATTCCTTTGCAGCTCTCCAAGAGCTTAACAAGACTCTTAGCACCATAGTTTCAATTTTTTCCCTAAAGCTATGAAAACACAAATTTATTTTCCAATCCTTTAGGCGCCCTGAGCCCGGGCTCATGCAGACTTGCCCTTTTGGGATCGAGGTGCCAGCTGCGATTGCTGGACACATCAAGAGCGAAGAGGAAATGTTTTCTTTCCTAATCCATACGCAAGGTTGTAATGGACATGCCGTGTTCTCCCTGGATGATGCTAATATTGCTTCCTGATGTGATTGCGTCGTAAAGCAGAATATCCTTGGCTCTCTGTGCTGCCTGTGAAGATGTGCAGAACAAAGCTTTGACTCCCTGAAGTCCTTACGCTTCCGCTAACCCAGCACTAACCAGCACGAAACGTGTCTGAAGGCACGGCATTTACACTTTTAGGAAACATCTATTCATTTCAGTTCTGCCAATGCTAAATACATTTATAGATTTGTTCATAATTATTTTTAGAGCAGAATTCTGTTTGTTTGACAATATCTGAAAAATGAAATACCTGGGGCAACATCGCTGAGTGCAGCTGGGACATTGGAAACGTGGGGAAATACTTGCCATAATTGTGAGGGGTTTATTTGACAGCTCTCAACGCAGACTTAACTCTTTTGGTGAGGACAGCTTGGTTGATGGGCTGATAATGGTGTTGCACCGCACGAGCTGCACACCCAGTCCTGGCTGTACAGGCAGGACTCTGCTTCCCAAGGGCTGAGAGCAGGGTCAGCCTCTGGCTTTACTCTGCCTGTCCAGTTTACCAAAACATGTACTCACACACAATGCACACACACACCCCCCCACCCCCTTAAAGTACTAGTCAAGAACAGGCTTCTTCCTCACTCCAGATGTTCACACTTTGCAGTTAAGCAGCATTTTTTCATCCGGTGACCTCAAAGTATTTCGCAAACATTTAATTAAAACTTTCTGCCTCCCTGTGCAAAAGGTACTGGTCCCCTTAACCCAAGAAGCAAACAAAGGCACAAGGAAACACCAGCAACATACAACTTCAGCTTTTCCAAGGGTTTTCAAACAGGCATTTGAACCGGAAGCATCCAAAGCCAGCAAGGAAAACACAGGCATGGGTCAGCCTGGCGCGAGGATGATAGGGAGGACTCTGGGCAGAGCCGTGCGGGTGGGAGCCAGCAGCACCCCGGGCCGGCAGAGGGCTGGCGCTGGGCTTCTGTGCCATCAGGGTGCAGAAGGCTGCGGATGCGGCGAGCTGTGAACTGAAATGCAGTGGCAGGACAGTTAACAAACCCCCTATATTCTTCCCACCCATTCTGCACTTTCCATGACCTCTCTCTTTCATCGGTAAAAGTAAATTGAATTCAGCACCTTTAAAGACCCTGTCTGGATCCGTAACGTTCATAACCATGTTGTAACCATGAATGAAAAGCTTAGGGAGAGTATGGTTTGTATCCAAGCGCTCTTTTGCTTTTTATATGTTTACACATACCAGCCAATGGTCAGCAAATAAGCACCACAGCTTGTAATGAAATGTTTGAACCATCTGTTTTAATCTGCGATTTAATTTCACTGTAAAATATTAAAGTTGTTCTGATGGTTGGGTCGGTTCGGTTGCTTTATATGGAAAGGATTGAGTATCCTGGAGCAATTACTCTGCACCAAGCGCATGCTATAGGTATTATATTCGGTATTGTTTTTTTGTTCCATTAAAAACATTAAAAAGCCCTCTTAATACAGCATGACAGAGTTTTAGGTCTCTCTTTTTTGTTAGAAACAGGTAGCGGATGCTGAGGACAAACATTAAGGATCTTTCTGAAAACAGCATGAATTTTTCAAAAAGTGCTAAAAATAAATAAAGTTTTAAAAAGCCAGCATGCAACCAAACAAAGAGACACTGAGGAAGAGGAAAAGACTTCCAGGTCACACAGAGGAAGGTGCCCCAAGCTGACGGTCAGCACGTGGCAGGGCCTGTGTGACAGCAGCTGGTTATTCCCCCAGCAGTGCCAG
>NW_010405556.1:49516-57608 GCF_000710305.1 Buceros rhinoceros silvestris | reverse complement strand
TCCTGCCTTCCCTGCCATACTGCAGCTCATCGGGGCGATGGAGAGGCACTTCGCCCAAGTGTCATCGCCTGCAACGCACTACAGTGACAAAACAATCGGTCCTTACATCAGTAAAACAATAAAGCTAAGCTGGGCGAAATTATTTTTCATCACTTCTGCCACTGACTTCTTGGCTTTACCAGCAGGTGCATTACGGCACAGCATTAAAATACCTGCTCTTGTTTATGGCAGTGCTAAAGGAGGCGGCTGGTCCTGCCTTTCTGTGCTCCCACAGCACGTCCACGCTCGGTCTCTTCAGGCCTCTGAAGAGACAGTGGCTGAGAAAGGAAGAACCCCCCTCACAAACAATTACTTCAGATTATTTCTACTGCTTGTTATCAAACAGCGGCCAGGCTCGGTGCGGTGTGCTGCTGGGTACCCACCTTTCCGATTTCCTCCTGGCTCGAACACTGATGTTCATGGTGCCTTGCAATACCACGATGCCTTGAGACAGTTTTCACTTTGAGGAAGAGTTTCATAAACTGGCTCGTTTTTTCTTGGTCCACCAGCACGGCAGGTCTGGGGGTTGCCTTGGAAGGACAGGCAGAGGCTGCTCTTTCAGCAGGTACACGTTGTCCCCCTGCCCCAACTTTAACGTGAAATGTCCACTCTGCCTCACTTCTGGTGCCAGGGGTAGCTGTAGGACAGGAACGAGGCGCTGGAGTAGGAACCATTAGCATACCCAAAATACAGAGCCTTTCTCCACGTGCTGCAGCTCACGTGCCGGTTAGCAAGGTGGCAAGAGGGACACGCACAGATTTGCCCAGGCAGAAACTCCCTGTCTCGGAGGCAGGAAGCATCGCAGCCCCGTGAACCTGGTGCTAAAGCCCGGTGGGGAGTCGGGGGCTAATGAACTCAGCGCTACGGCATCCTGACATAACTATATGGCTCCTGGGACCCAAGCTAGTATTTTTACCCAGCCTGCTGCACTGCCCGATGTATCTTCTTGGCCAATGCTCGCTCAGGGGTCCCCAGGACAAGACGGGGAGAGGCAGAGACTGTGGGTGCTGACTGCCCCCACCCCCGGACTCCCAACGTGGCGGTTGTTTCCTGCTGTGCCCATGGCCACACCTCGCTGGGTGTTATTTGGAGTTGTGCTACTTGCAATGTATTTTTCCTGAACATAAACTGGGAATTGCTGATTTTTACCTGACGCAGCTAGTATAAAAGCACTATCGTCCTAATGAAGAGTCTCACTTAGCTAAATGCTTCATACAGCTGAGTAAAACAAAGAATTTCACTAGAGCTTAACCCAGTCGTTAATAAGCTTTTTAACCCTGACCTTTCAAATCAATGATCTACCACTGGTTTTACCTTTCAAGAAGGAATTCCATTTTCAAGTGATAAAACATATTTTGCACTCCTTACAATCTAATGATTATTCTCAGCGTTCCTGGATATATGAGGCCATCAAACCATTAGAAGGTATAAAATGTATTAATGTACAGCATTCACGGCTACATTTGCTTTAGAGTCAATAAAAGGGAAACAATTTATAAAGGGCATTTATGCTCATTACAGAATATCGATAGATTGTTTCTCCCATCGTTTCTGAAGTATGAAGGACTCCCTTCTGTGATGGATAGGAGGGGATTTGCATAAGCTCTTTGCTTATGTCCTGAACGTCTCCAGCACGGAGCTGTGTGCAGGGGTTTGTGGCCGGGCACTGGGCTGAGGTGCAAGTGGGTGGAATCATGGTGGTACCCACAAATTCTTCCTTCCCAGGGGCCCAAGCATGTCAGTTTAGGAGTTATTCACAGCAGCCCTGTGAAAGGCTCTATAGACATCGATGGTGCTTTCGACACCAGACATGAATCGGCCCCAGCCCATGGGCAAATTGGATCGAGGTTGGAAAAGAAGAAGGGGATTTTTTGTGGGGAAGATGAGGGCTGGAGTTCAGC
Organism: Buceros rhinoceros silvestris; assembly: GCF_000710305.1. Taxonomy (NCBI): domain Eukaryota; kingdom Metazoa; phylum Chordata; class Aves; order Bucerotiformes; family Bucerotidae; genus Buceros; species Buceros rhinoceros. The sequence goes on along the minus strand of NW_010405556.1, from coordinate 55,668 downwards.
AATGACGGTAGAGCTTTGGCGACTACCTTCATAAGTGGTAGGAGGGCGAGAGAGGCTGCTTGATGCCTATGGGGAAAAAAATGAAAAGGAATTATGTGTGGGGTAGAAGAGGATATAGGAGCACCAGCACTGGAGACAGCAATTTCATACCTTTTCCTAGTGAATAACTCAATTAACTGCAGAAATAAAATCTATGAAGAGACGAGTGATTAAGGCACTGGCCTGAGTCTCAGCAGACCTGGATCCAGTTCCTGGCTGTTTTCAAATTTCCGTCTGACTTTTGGCAAGCCTGCTTCAACTCTCTGCGCCTTGGTTTCCCATCTGTTAAAGAGGAATAATAATATTTCCTTTCTCCTGCCTATTCCAGCAGCAAGCTCTTCTGGGCAGGCACCGTCCTTCTCACTGGCAGTGTACGGGACTTTGCCCGCTGAGGTTTCAGTCCCTGCAGTAAGCAGGACTTAGAGGGATGGGGAGTGCCATGCCGTAGAATCCCACTTATTTACAACTTCTGAGTAAACACTGTGCTGTAACTCATTAAAAAGATTTCTTAACATCAGTTCTTCAAGGACAAAAGGAAAAAAAGTCATTCTGACCTTATCTTCCGAAGTAGAAATACCACAGTTTGGGAGAATGGAGCAAGCATTAACCACAGCACAAAAGCGGAGAGTTGGTCTTCTCCAGTCTTACCTCGCTCCTCTACGCATCTGGACTGGCCTTTACAACATTCCTCACTGCAAAGCCCTTCTTCTCGCTGCACATAGCGGTTTCCCGTGCACGCACATGCTCGCATCCATCTGGTAGGGTGAAACTGTGCCCACACTCACTGCAAGTGAGACCAAGTAATACCAGTTGCAGAGAACTGGTTTGAGAGCACAACCAGCAAATATATAAAATTAAATCACAGCTGCAGAGAGTTTCTGGTAATAAGCAGTCCCAATTAGAAATGCAAATGTCACTGAAAGGGAGCATGTCTGTTGACAGTAGACTTTGAGGAAAGCTTTGGTTTTAGTGCTTGTAAATTAATCTTTAATTATGAGCACGCCTCGTTTCTGAAAGAAGTGCCCTGCACATGCTCAACTGACAGCATGTGAAAGTTTCAGGCTGTTGATTTCTTCTGTCAGATGAAGCGTCTCACCCCCAGAAAAGCAACGGAGAGCCTTGTTGGCTGGTGGTGCATTTAGTGCTCGAGTACAGCTTGAGCTGGGGCTGGCCAGTGTCACTGGCTCTCCAGACGGCAAGAAGGGATCAACCCATTGAAGATGCTGGTATTAAAACAGCATGACTTCCATGCTCTTGAGAAGTACAAACCTAGATGAGGAATTATCAAGCTCTGGGTTTTCCAAGGGATGGCAGAAAACAGTCCTTGCTCCTGCAGTCCTTTCCTTCCCTGTCTCAGCTGCCTGCCCTCCATGCAGAGCACACTGAGGATCGCAGGATCCTGCAGCAAACCCGTCTTCAGGCCAGTGGTGAGAATGTCCAACACCTCCACTCCCGTGTTGGCTGGATTATTAAAATAACATTTCCACTTCCAAGAAAGTAAATAAATCTCACTGGCAAGTTTGTCTTGTCACAGCCAACATGTTGTCTCCCTGAGAACTGGGCTGGTGTCCTGCAAAGCTGAAAACCCAACACTCTAAAACCTGAGTGCAGCAGCCAAGAGATACACCAGACCCATCCTCTGAGGTAGCAGATACAACGAAGTAAGCAAGTGTGCTCTAGAAATCCTTTTATTAAAGCTACAAAAATAGTTTAACTTCTTAAACCTTGCAGTTAAGGAATGTTGCAGTCATTTTTCCAGCAAGCTTTTGCTTTTCTAGCCCACAGCTAAAAAGCTTTGCCCCAAAATGTTCATTTCCCTAAAGCAAGAGGCCATGTTGCACACCCCCTCAAAAGGCCCAGAACACCTGGTTTCAGGCACAACAGGGAGATCAGAACATTCTTTATCATCACTATGCATATGTGACACAGGAGCCTGCCGCCTTCTTGGAGAGGTGCCATAATTGATGGAACAAAGTACAACAAAACTTCACATCACCGGTGGATCAGAAGAACGGAGGTAACTGAAAGGCTAGAAAATTACAGGTTTACTGACATTCTGCTCAACCTTACCCGTTCTTTATTGAAAAGAGATAATAACTATCTATAGGAGAGCTGTCTTAAGGCTCCATTCATTCCCTTTCACTAGCCCAGCTGAGAGGTGGTATAATATAACGCACACTGGCATCTGGCATGTCATTTAATTACACCTTCGGCTTGCTGGGAAAATGTTTGAAGTGTCAAGGTAAGCAAACTATTAAAATATAGTTCCCCTGCTCCAGGAGAGCTCCTGCAATGGCAAGCAGAGACGGCGGGGCCTGCTCCAGCCATTACTCTGGGTCTGTGCGAAGAAGGTGGTGTGGAGGAGTCTGATTCATGAACAATTACTGCCCTTTGATAAGACACCATCTGCTCCCAGCAGCCTGGCTCCAACTCCCCACAGACATGTGGGAATTCTTCTTCCAGATAAACCAGTGGTGTAACAAGAAAACAGTACCACTGGCTGCACTTCAGTTGTGCTTTCTCACACCAGCATCAATATGTCCTGTCGCTTTAACAAAAAAGAAAAAAAAAATTGCCAAGAGCAGTAAAATGTCAGTCACCACCACCCAAAGAGCCTGATGGGGCTTATTTTGGCTCATCAACCAGATGTGTGCTCCGCTCAACAGTGAGAGGCTGTTAGACATCACCCCGGTCAGGATGAAGGTAGCCCAACACATCTGTACTAGTGGGCACCTTCTCAGCAGTGGTGACATTTGCCTTGAGCTGATTGAAGGAGCTCTTTTAGAGAGCACAAGCTGCCCAGAAAATCAGACAGGCGTTGTATTTCCCTAGAGAAGCCCAGTGATGTCCTCCATTAGCCAAGGAGAAGCCTGCACACCCATAAGCTAGCTAGCAGTTGAGGTTCTTGTCGCTTCTGTGTTCATACTACACCATGTCTGTAAGAGAAAAAAAAAAAAAAATCTGTATTTTCAGAGAAGTTGGGCTGAGAAAGCTGCATTTTACTTAAAAGTTTGGCAAGCCCTGCTCCTGCAGCACCCGTCTGGACACAGCCAGCATCCTCCAGCTCCACCCCTCTCTGCGACTGCTTTTAAGTCACCTTATATTTATCACTCTCCTCATTGTCACTGCTGGGAGGTAAGATTGGTCTCTTCATCAATGCTGCTTCTGGGCCTTATGCTGCATGCACGAGGGCCGGGAGCGTACGGGGTGGGGTGTGGGGGAAGGACCTCAGCATCACACCCCCATTCGGTCTGCGCGGCAGTAAAGCCGCAGCTAACCACGCTGCTTGCTAAACCAAAGATGACCCCTGAGCCTTTGGCCCTGCGAGACAGCGAAACAAAGCAGGGCGCGTTAGGGCTGGACTTGCTACAAGTAATTGAGGTGAAAGCAATAAATCACACAATTTTTCCCTTTGTGCATTGGGGGAGGGTGGGAGAAAAGGAGAGGGAAGTTCAACGCAGGTATTAGTTACCTTGTTTTGTTCTCACTAATGGAAATTTCTCAGAAGCCAAAATAAAGGGTGTCGTACAAGAACCTGAAGAGCATAAAAGTAGCTAGAACCCACATCCTAACTTTTAAAGCCAGCGCATGACTGCAGGTGTCTGCAGCTGAGCATGGTGTGTTGTTTCTGCCCATCCGCCGTATGAGTCATTTCCATCGAAAGAGGAGGATGTCTTGATCTGTGTGCGAGCGAGAGCTGGAGCAGCAGCTGCTGAAGCAAATACAAACATCCACGCCAAGGATTGTAAGGACGGAGTTTATCTAATATGTAAACAACCACCTGCTGCAAATGAAAAATTACACCCCCAGCCACCTGAATAAGATAAGCATATGATGGGGGAAATGAAGAGAGAGATTTATTACTAATTTGCTGGAACTTTAGAAGCAAACATCTCTTTTGCAACAGAACAGTACGAGGCACAAGGAAATGGTACTCCTTGCCCCAGACCCGCTCAGCAGCATTTATTTTGCCTAAGTGATTTTCTTTTCTTTGTTAAGTCTGGTGGAGATGAAAACACCAACCCAAAGAAGCTAATTAAAAGCTAAATGAATCCACATACAGCTGTGCTACTACATGGCTAATGAACATGCAAATATATACATATGACAAGGACATAATGCAGACTGCCTGCCTTGAGTGGTGAGTGCAGATTTCCAGGAGCTGGAAATGTTATTGATTATAACTGAGCTAAACTTCCTGTCTGCAGAGTTCACAGATCAGCCTCAATAGAATCATCACGCAGCATACGGCAACGTGGCTGCAAAGAATTGATGAAAAATGGCTTGGGGACCTGAATGGTCACAGGTAGGATGGGAGATGCCCTCTTTGTTGCTAAGTGCAGGCTCCCCCGCAGCCAGGACCAGCGCAGTATAATCCTGCTCAGCATCTTGGCATGCTCCATCTTGCTGTCAATTAAGATTTTGGGGTAGTTATTTTTGCCTTCCCACTTCACTTGGCAAGCTGCTGATATATGGAGGACACATTTTGGGAAGACCAGGGCTGTAGGCATCGTGTATAAGGCAAAGCTTCTGGGCTCCTGTACAACAGCAGGCACGAGCAGCACGGAGAGTTCTCCTCTGAGGGTCTGCTGACATACTGGTGTCACAGAAGATCGAATCTGATTTCCCTTATTAGTTAAAAAATACCCAGCTGAAAGCAGCTCCCCAGCCTTCCCAGCGATGAGGTGAGCAAGCCAGAGCAGTTCTCCCATGGAGGGGTCCTGGTCTTCAGCCTTGTGACCCCTTCCCTGGCCACGCTGTGATGGAGACACTACAGCAACAACGCGAAGCTCATTCCTCCTCCGTGATGACCACAGAAAGGACACGTAGCCTGGGGGATGGCCATGGCCAGGAGAAAAGCATGGAGAGATGCAGCCCAGCCTCAGACCTGGGTGAAGATGGCTGCACCACCGGGACAGCCGAGAGAGGGGACACCCGTGGAAACCAAATTTGTGCTGAGCACCATGGTTAGTGCATAAAAATTAATCAAGTACTACAATGACTTGCTTTATTCATAATACTTAATGGTCATGTAATAGGAGTTTTTATTCAGCAGTTAAAGTTCATAAGTGCAGGTTTTACATGTAGGAAGGTATTATGCTGATAGTTTAATTACACACCTTTCTGCACACCAAAGGAAATGGGTTATGCGGGTTTTATAATTAAAGAAGGACTTCAGAGGGGAAACAAACTTAGCAACATAATGTTTGATCTTTATCAGATGTTTTTGTTTTGAATTTGCCAGCACCGGGTGGTGGTGTAAACAGGTGAGAACGCCCCGAACCGCACCAGGCGTCAGGGGGAGGCTTTGAAAATGCAGCGTAAAGTAGCAATATTTAAAAACAGCAAGGGTGAGCAGGAGGCATAAACATCACGTGTTTGGAAGGCTCTCCAGAGCTCTGCCCATGCAGTTAAGTACAGCCCTAGCCTGTCCAGTGCGTCTAGGAAAGAGGGGAAAAAAACAGCCTGAACAAGCAAGTGAGAAATAAACCCTAGCGCCTGCCAAAATAATAGAAGTGTTACTTTTTATTTTTCTTATTTTTGTTTTTAATAAATTTCGTGCCCAGTGAATGTAATTTTCCCCTCCTGCATGCCTACAAAGGCGGCAAAGCCAAACAAGTGATGGGCGTGTGTGTTTGCTGTTGGAATGCTCAGGACTACTCCCAATATTCAAGGCAAAGATGGGCACGAGCCACTGCCAGGTCAGGGCCAGTCCTGTCCCCCTCTAACGACCACGGGGACATCTGTGGGGAACAGAAGGGTGTCGAGGAAGCCAGGAGCTCCGGGGCTCCTCCCTTGCCAGGTTTCAGGAGGCGCTGCCTAGCCCCTCTTCATTGCTACGTACATATCAAAGCAACAGAGAAGTGTATGTGGGTACACACACACGTATTTACACACTGCTGGGAGAAAAACATTTTTCTAACACAGGAAACATGCCGACAAGAATTTTTCTGAAGTCTAAAAGAGTGCAAATCTCACCAACCCCCCCCTCCACTCACAGGCTATAAACTGACAAGACTCTTATTGTGCCCAACACAAATGAACATTAACAAGAGGGTTGAACCAAAAAAAAAAAAAAAAAAAAAAAAAAACCTCCCAAAAAAAAAAACAAA
>NW_010405556.1:48391-49449 GCF_000710305.1 Buceros rhinoceros silvestris | reverse complement strand
AAAAAAAAAAAAAAAAAAAAGACTCTCCAAAAACAATAAGCAAGGGCAAGGCCTGAAATATTTTGAGTACGCCCTTTCCTTTCTGGCAGAGCAGGGAGAAACTGCCCTGGATATTGTGAGCTGGCGGTGAAGGTGGAGCCCAGGTGACGGCAGACAGCGATGCCCACGGTGAGGCTCCCTTTGCTGGCAGCAGCCTCCTTGGGCGCTCCGGAGCTACCAGGAATGTTTGAAATCCGGCACCTCGCATCCTAATGCCGTGGAGTAATTTCCAGAGCCTTTTAATTGGAGCAGACGCTCAATAATTACAACAGGAGCGCTTGTGTCAAGGGTGTATCCAACTAAAACTGGACGTTTTGTTGAGTTTCATTGGCCAACTGCATAAATTAATGACGACGAGAAAGAACTGCGGCTGTTTTTCCCTTGTGAACTCCGTACACTTCGGCTGTCCTCGTCATCGCTAACACTGTTAAAAGAGCTGTTGCTGCATCTTCCAACTCTCCTCCTGCAATCAAGCCCTCGCTGCACTGTTGTGGATTTCAAATAGTCACTTGTTTAAAAATAGCATGTGGTGGGGTTTTTTTAAGGGAAATCTGTCAGCTGAATGCAAACAGGTAAAAATTAACATAAGCAATTGTCAAGTGTCAAACCCAGCTCTTCAGCCACCAAGATTTACAGCGCCTGGTGAGTGGGGCTCACAACCCTTGGGGGCTGCGTTGCCTACAGGCAGAAGTCAGGCAAATAAATACATACATTTGTTTTTTTCTTTTAATTTTTTTTTTTTAATGATTCTGTCATGGTGATCTGCGCATTTAAACGAAAGTTCTGGTGAGGCCGGAGCTAAAGGCTCGGCCTCCACGGGGCAAATTCGGGGTGTGCCCCAGGGCTGCAAAGATGAGCTCCGCTATATCCATCCCCACCACCGGCATGCGTTCTCCACCCTTCCAAAAGAAGATACTGCTCCCAGTATTTCCTTTTTCAGCCTAACAAGGCCAATTATAGCAGGATTAACAGATTTTTTTTTTTTTTTTTAGACCACCCGCCTCCATTCAGGGGGGGGT
>NW_010405556.1:45423-48353 GCF_000710305.1 Buceros rhinoceros silvestris | reverse complement strand
ATTTTTTTTTTTTTTTTTTAGCCCCACTGCCTCATATCAGGGCGAGTATTATCCCAGATTTATGAGTAGATGTGTTTTTACTGTATATGGAAATGTATTAAAATGATGGTATAGCTCAACCACACTCCTCACCCAGTGTATTGTTTTGTGGAAGCCACTTCTCCATGAAGGGCAACCACGTGTGGAGGGAGAGAGGCCAAGTAAGTGTTTGGTAAACACTGGAAAATGAGAGACAAATAGCGCTGTGCAATCGCACCATCTCGCTTCAAATACCCACTGGAAAAAAAAATAATTCATTCCCTAAAGAGCTGAGCCTGGCTCCTTAAACCGGGAAGAATCGCGACGCTGGTAAACTTGCAGAAATATTTTTACAATTTTATTAGAGGTTTTAATTCAGTGCTTTATCTACCTCTGTTAGTCTGCAAAATAGCTTTAAATATTCAAGTGGTAATTAATGAATCTTTTATGTTGCAAATCAAACATTTTCATCTGCGCCGTGGTACAGTGGCAGCGAGAAGGAGGGGTTTAAAGTGTAATTGTTTCTCCCGTTCCCCTCGCCGTGCTGAATGCCTTTTTACCCTTTATTATATCGTTGGCTTTTGCTTCAGTTCATCAGCGCTTCGCCACATCTTATCGTTCGATATTTGCTGTCTATGTTTTAATTTTTTTTTCGGTTCGAGATTTCTTACTGCGCCTTTGCCAGAGACATTCCTAAGGAGATGGAAACTCTCTGAATGTGGAATTTTCGCATGAGTGCAAAATAATAAAAAGCATGTGTGTATTAAAAAGGGATCAACTTAATGGGAAATGAGCATTGGGTTACATTAATATTCTATTACAGTAAAAATCATATTTAATAAATTTTCTCCAGATTTTTCAGAATCTTACTGTATTTTTCTAAGTCGTATGCCAATCCAAAGAAACAGTGTATATGATACATTTGATTTATGTTAAGTAAATAACCTGCACAGCCCATTTTCTGGTGTTTTTTTAAAAAAAGTATTAAGTGTAGAAACACACACCAGACTGAAATGTGTGCTTAGTTTCCATCTGCCAGGAAGAATAGTGTTGGTCTTGTGCAGCAGAAAGCCTTTCTAAACAGTATTCTATTTTATTGATGCTATATGTGGATTTTTATGTTATGTGGCAAGAGCGGGAGAATGAAAACACTGTAATTTATCCTAAACCGTAAAATTATACTGGTACTAAAGTAATTACTTCACATATTAAAATACAGTTTCCTTTCCTTTCTTTTGTCATCACATAAAACCAGGCGCTGAGCGCTGCAGCGCGAAGGGGCCGGACCTTTTCTTGCCTTCACAAAGGATTGGCACATCCTTGATCGTACACTATATCACCCGACCCTTGTTGTTCGGTGACCCTAATTAATATTATACTCAGTGACATTTATGTATCAGAGCAATAAGCTAAACAGGAAACAATTTATGTCACCTAAAGCTTTTTAACAAATCGATGCAACTATTTGTAATTGCTTGTTTCACAAGATTAAAAGTACTCAGCCTTGATCTTCGCCCACAGTTTTGTGGCCAACATGACCTGTGCTTCCGTTGTAAAATAGGAGTGTTGGTGATCAGCACCTATTTCCATCAAGTAATCCATATTGCTAATATTTCTGGAATTTTAATGTAGTTACAATTTATAGCCGATCAAATGTGGTTACCTAAATTGCTGTTGCTAGTAGACAGTTTAACTGTCTTTATTAATTACAGTATAATTTAATGTTTGAGTACAGGCACTTGTGTTGGTCATTTTTACAGCCAAAGCAGTTATGTGCCTTATGACGAACCATTTTAGCATTTTCAATGGAAATTTGCTAATATGATGAGTGATAAAACCGTCAAACTCTGGTAAATAATGGTTATTGCTTTGGCTGGGATTAATCCTTGAAAGGACGGTTACCTTCAAATTAACAGTATAACTTGAAGAAAAAAGAAGTGTTTTTGAGGCTTCTGAGATGCATTAAAAATGGCCACGGAACTCCTCTAAATAAACGCGGATGAAACCACACCAAGTGGGGGTTTTTTTGTTTTTTTGTTTTTTGTTTTTTTTTTTTCCCCTCCATTTTCCTCCAGGTAGACAGAGCCATTTCCTGGGGAATAAAAAGGGAGGAGGGGCCATTTCTTTGTTAAATACCCCAAGGTGATGGTGTTTACCATTGCTAACTCATGGGCTTTGAAGATCTCTAAGAAAGTGAATAAACCGGGGCGAAAAGGAGGACTGCTCTATTCCTCAGCCCTGGGTGTTTGGGGCAAAACCAGGCGAAAACAGCACAGAGGCTGCAGACAGGCGAGGGCCTCGTCCCACCACGTGTCATCACCTTGGGGGGGAGAGAGTGGTTTGTTGCCACCGCTGTGGTAACAGGAGGACGAAGCGAGCGTTGATGTGATGGAATGAAGGAAGGTGGAAGATCCCCCCGACTGACACACCACTGAACAAACAGTTCCCATCACTGCTGCAGACGGAGCCTGGCGAACAGGACAAGAAGGGCTGACGGCACTCTGTGGTGAGTAAGAGCGGCGAGAGGCACCAGGAACTGCTGCTCCCTTGAACCAGCCCGATAAGGAGAAGTTTGTCGCACTCTGCGATCGCGGCCCAAGCGAGACGTCACCGTTCAGCTCACCTGCAGAGAGCAGCGGGGTGCGCACGGAGCAAGCCAGCTGCCTTCTCCTCCGGGGCTGAGACCCCCCATCTGCTGCTGCTTCCCCTGCAGTTCAGGAGAAACCCAGAACACCAAGCGATGGCTTCTGTTTTCTTTGGAAGCTACTCAGGGACGCGCTGCCTCACCACTGACCATAAAAGCGCTTTTCAGCAGTGGTGGAAAACAGCGTTTCTGACTGGAAAAGGTATTTCCCAGCTGGCTGCTGTGGTGGCAGCAGCGAAGCGGAAAGACATTCCGTGACGTTCCACAA
>NW_010405556.1:42959-45187 GCF_000710305.1 Buceros rhinoceros silvestris | reverse complement strand
GGGGAAGGGTCTGATTCCGCTCCTCAGCTTCGCGCCAGTCCCTCAGCTCACCCCAGCAGCCCTCCTTAACCTGGAGGCCACACAGAAGTCGGCAGATGACATCCACCACACTCTAAGGTGTCTTGCCAGTGCTGAGACGGCCGGGGAGGTGAAACACCTAAGTCACCTGTGATGGTTCCTTAGCTCACGACCCGCCTGCTGGTGACCTGTTTGGGGCACATTGTCCTCACAGCGAGCCAAGAGCCCCGCTGGGACCCATCTGGGGACGTACTCGTCTACCTGGAGCTGAGGCTCCCACCCACGGTGTCGATGAAGAGCGCTCGTGACAGAACATAAATGACGTTCTGCCTTAACACCCTCTGCCTGTGACTTTGGAAAATTTTAACCCCCAAAGTGGGACCTCTCTGGTTTACGGAAATCTCACTAGTGCAATCCACACCCAAGGCCCGATTTTATTCTCTATATTTTGGTTATTAAAATCTACCAGTCAATACCATTTTGAGACACATTATAACGGGCGTGCAAAGATTCTCCCCCCACCCCCCCAAGAAGTAGTTATCTGGTATAATTTTATGATAGAATATTTTTATAAAATCATTTGTACTAATTTAAGCATTTATCATTATATGCAAAAAGATTTCTTGATGAGAATATTATAGACGGTGCATGTTTTTGACATTAGCATTTTATTTGGATGACTAATCTTGCAGATGTGAAATTTTAATGAATTATTCATGAAAAATCTCTCCTCTGAAATTTCAGTTTGCTGCTAATGCTAGTTATTAAACATTTTATTTTTCTTTATAAAACTTGATGAAGAAAATCAGTGTGTGCTTACTCAAAAGAAAGGAAGGTGGGTTTTTCCTTTAAAGTTTGCCTCGGGTGACAGCATCACTTGGGACTTGGCTCCTCACGGCTTTGTGGACCAAGAGGTTGGTCGTGCAAACCCCTTTTTGCGTACGCATGACGCGTGTCCAACCCTTCTGAGCAAGCCAGCAGCGCAGCTCCCACGGGGGCACCGCACTTGGGAGAGCTTAAGGGACAAGGCTCCAACCCCCCCCCTTTTTTTTACGCTTTCCTCGCAGAAGTGGAGTCCGATGGGAAAGCAAACACCCTCACAGCCCGCTGTGACCCTAACGGCCAAAGGCTGATGGGTTTTCTTGGAAAAACAGATGAGTTCTTCGAATGACAGCATCTTCCTTGCTTCCGGTGCTCAAGCCTCAACTGACCACCCTGTCCAGATCGGCCACGAAACCGCCGCTGAAGTATCTCGCAATCGGATCTGTTGGGAGAGACCCAAGGAGAGCCACGAGACCGTCCACGAATGTGCCGCGACATGGCTGGGATGCAACTGCCTGCTCTGGGGCCTCAGGGGATGCGACACGGGAGTCGGCATCGGCGGGGGGAACAAAACAAAAACTTGGGACATGGCAACTTGCATTACCAGTGTGAACAACCAGCATTTTTATTGCATTTGAGAATGCTATAATGTCAGTAATTAGTACTGACTACACAACATTTTTTATTGTCTGTATCAACAGACATGGAATGATGGAATTACAGTTGATGTAAGGAATGAGTTTCTTTTATGCCTTATCAAAAAAAAAAAAATCTTGTTACTGGCAGCACATACACACAAAGCACCATGCTAACAGTCTGGACTGTACCATTTTCATCAAGGCTTATGGGTAGAAGATATTTGTTACCTGTTCTGGGCCCATTAAAATGCAGTCGTTAGCTGCAAATTCACCTCGCAAGACTAGAATACTAAATGACTTCTGAAACATCTAAAAACTCACTCTGAGTTCATTAACCAAAGGTACCAAAGGATTTCAAAAGAGTTTAAACACGTTTTTTTTTTTTTTTTTCCCATGCTATAACGAACGTGAGAACATCGGCGATCTGAAAACTACAATAGTTCAAAATTATTTTTAAAAACTTTATATAGATATATATTTATGTATGTATATATATAAAATATCTGATGATCTGCAACATTTGTAGAACCAGAATGCCGGCCCCGGTCTCCTCCCAAAGCGGGAGCTCCAGGAGAGGGAAAAAGGTTGGTTCGGTTTTGTTTGGTTGTTTGTTGTTTTTTTTTTGTGGTCACTTGTTCTACATAAGCCTTGATTTTTCATTTCACTTCGAGTTGAATGCAGAAACCTAACAGGTTTTACATTTACAAACTTTTTTTTTTTTTTTTGGGAACAGAAAGGTTTTGATTCTCA
>NW_010405556.1:38591-42824 GCF_000710305.1 Buceros rhinoceros silvestris | reverse complement strand
TTTTTTTTTTTTTTGTGGACAAGGAAGGCTTTGACTCTCATTCCTGACAGCGATTTACCTGATACATGGTACTACTTTCATAATGTACGCTTTTCTTTGAGAAAAAAAACATGTAACAAATTGTCTTTACATCTTGGCACCTTGTAAAGTTTTTTTTTTTTTTATACAAAAGTTCAATAGTTTGACACTCCCCCATTATTAATCACTACTTCACTGATAAACTTTGAAAGTGTGACCCTGGAATTCATCATGCAAAATATTTACTGCAGCAGGAGAAAAAACATTTTTTTTGTTGTTTTTAAACGACTTTTTTTTTTTTTTTCCTTTCAAATATATGAACTTTGTTTAAGACAGCCAGAAAAGGCAGTGGTAAGATAACAGAAGGGGTGGGAAAGTATCAAAAAAACCAGCTTAAACACAAAAACTGTACAAAAATGCTTCGATCAATGATAACAGGAGAAAAAAAAAAAATCTGTCAACTATGTTACAATTTAAAAGCTGAAAAAAAAAAAGTCAGGGATTTTCTCCCACATGTCAGCAAATGTCATCCAATATTCTTAAAGCAAGGATAACTAAATAAAATACATGTGCAGCGTATTCTGCAATTCCATTACATACAGTAGTTTTTTTTTTCAAAGCTATTTTTTTTTAGTATAGTTAATATAAAGCAGTTGCACAAAAAGCAAAAGGTGTTTTGACAAACAGGTCTGCATTTATTCCTTTTGAGGAACGATATCTAAAAAAAGGACCTTTCCACCTTTTCCTCCCGCCCCCCCTCCCCCCAGAAGACAAAGGCTCACACAGACACAGTGGGATATATATGTACAACATAATAAACCCCTCCCTAAAGAAGCAACTGTATATCCAAAGGGATACAGGATCAGAATTGTAAAAACCATAGTGAAGTTTGCTTGATGTAAAGCCTGAGATTTTCAGTTGGTTCTTCTGCGAGGCTGCGACACCTGCCAGATATGTTAAAGTCTAATTTTTTATTTCTTTTTCTCTTTTTTTATTTTTTTTATTTTTGCTACAGTCTTTAGACTAAGCATGCAAGACATACAACTAAGTGCAACTGAGTGAAATGTATTTTTTATTTACTCATTCCCTAACGGTTTGGACTGAGGTATGCGTACTAACAGTTTCTCATGCTGTTATCTTTACTCATGTCTAGCTACACATGCTGAGAATGAACTAATCTACCAGATTTTTATCCCCCTTCTGAATACCGAACTAACCAGCAAACCACTCAGTTTCGAAGCACAGGGCTCAATTCTCATGATCCCTATCTGGCTACCGCCGGCACGTCACGAAGCTGCCTGGATATAATTTAAACCAAAAGAAAAAAAAAAATGTTTCGAATGACCACAGACTGCCCTTTTTTTTCTTTTCGCCCTTGTTAAACTTAACTGAACCTTTCAAGTGATGCTGCTTAAGGAAGATCCTTAGGACATCCTCACTTTATTTTTTTTCTTTTTTTCCCCTTTTTTTTTTTTTTGTTTTTTGAAACAGAAAGCAGAGTTTTATAAAAGTAACCGCCAATAACATTTCTGGTACCAAAGCCTATGAGTGGACAGGAGTGTTATTTCCTTATGAAAAAATGCTGACCAAAAATGAAACAAAACTGAGCAAATGTGCCAAGATCAGCCCAAATTAAAGCGGTCATCCTAGCACAGTCCAGAAACAGAAGTGGCATACAATCTGTAGAACCAAAGACCAAAAACTGGGGTGGTTTTTTTTTTTCTTTTAATTCTAGAAATACTATTATGTGGTCCAGTTAAACTGTGGGAGCTTGTCTGTTCTCTTCTGTGTTTTATTAAACTGTCTCCTTTATCTGATACTCTGATTTTCCGCAGAATAACCGTGTCTTTGCTCTCTCCAGCTCCCTTCTCATAGCTCCACCAGTAACACTGATTCCTAGTTTTAGCCTCAAAATCTCTCCTCGATTCCTCTTTACAGAGTTTCGTTTTGGTCACTGTAAAGAATTGCAAATAAAAAGTAACGACTTTGGTTCAGACACCTACTCGGCCTCTAAATTTCCTAGAATAAAGGAGCAGTTTCCCTCTCAGGTTAGCAATAGCCCACACCTTGTCATTTCCCTCTAAATTCTTCAACCTCCTTTGATCAACAATAAGAGGATATTTGGCTTCATAAGATAAAGCATATAACAGAGAACATAATTTACCTTTGTGTAATATCTTTGGTAATTTTAGGAAAAGAAAAAGGTACAAAGAAGAATATAAATTAAGCTCCGAAAGGCTTCTTGAAATAATAAAAAAAGCTACAGTCCTACATAAATAAATGAGTGACGGAAAAGTGGTTGCAGAATGAAAATGTTTAGGTGTTTGGTGACCGAGGTTTACTGACCTATCGCAACAAATCGTGTATGTCGTGTTTGCTTTGAAGAGCCTTGCCAGGTTTGCCCAACGAGCCCCGGCGCGAATCCTCTCCTAGATGGCCCCTCTCCTACGGCGAGGTTTCCACACTGGCGGGTGTAACATTGCATAACAAATCTTGACTGCAGGACTGGATTTGCACAGCTGAAAATTAACACTTTAGCATTAGCGGGGCTCCGTCCTTATTAACTCCCGGAACAAGTTCAATCTGAAATCTAATTTGTATTCAAACAGATTAATGCCACCAAGCAATCCTGAACTGATGTTTAACCGTGAAACACCACCACGTGCAATAACAATTTAATGAAGTCGTCTTGCCAACCACTATTTGCAAATGCAAAAAGAAAAAAAAAAAAAATTGTCATCATAAATGTATAGGTGCCCATCTCGGTAATCTTAGATATTCCAGAAAGATTTGTTGACCCATTACAACTCGTGTTAAACAACCGAGAACCTGCCACTGTACTGTTCATCCTCTAGTAAAAGTGAACTCTGTTGGTGCTGCATATATTTTGTTGTGCTGTTCGACTTTGTGGCATTTGCTAATATTCACCAATGCTGCCAAAAAAGGAAAAAAAAAAAATAACCAGAAAACCCAAACACACACACACAAAAAATATTAAAAATACTGCTTTGTGGAATGAATCTGTGTTGCTTCCTACAGTGTTTCTATGTTCCTCTGTCATTCATTCTCATTCTTGCAGTACTTCGTTCCTCTCTCTCCGGTGGACAACCCTTCCACATGGATAGTGCAGCATTTGGGACCTTTGCAAAATACAGCAACAGAAAAAAGGAGACACCGAAATGGAATGTTTTCCACAGCTGAAGAAAACACGGTGGCATCTGAAGGGAACTGGAATGAATGACAGAAAAAACTACAAACAATTCAATGACATTCAGCTTCGTATAATAAAAACACCTATTAACATTCATCACAAAGTACAGAAAACGTTGAAGCCTCCGAGAGGCCCTGGGCCCAGCTGAGGCCTGAGGTCAGAACTTAAAATGGTAGAGGAGAAGTGGGGTGGGGGAATAAAAGCAATACATTAAAAAGTTTGGGATAATTTTTTTTTTCTTTTAACCCCTCCCCGATATACACGCTCACACGCACACACACGTATCCACACACGTGCACACACAGGCCTTCCCCATCCCAAATGGAAGCAAAAACATAAAAGAACAAAAAAACAACCAAAAAATGGAGTAAAGGCAGTGATAATCAACATGCAGTACTGTGCAAATATGTTGTCCATTGGAATCCTTAAAATCTGGGCAAAGACTTGATCTGCAGTTCAGGTGTACATGCTCAGTTTGATGTCCTCGAGTGTCCGAAGTCGGCAGGACCTGCAGTCCACAGCTGGCTGCGAAATGCGAGCGAATCAGTTTAGCGAATTTACAACACTGATGTTGACTGTAAGAGAGGAAAATCCCAAGTACCAAACAAGTCCATCCAATGCACAGAGTACAAATTCCTTTTTTCAACAAAAAGTAGAAAAATCAAAAATACTCCCAAATGGGATACTTGATGGCACTAAGAGTTAACAGATTTCATAGCTGTCAAAGTGGACTGAGAATCCTCCAGACTGTACAATAATGGAGAGATTTCACAGCTGAGTTTGACGTGTTCTTCCCATCTTCATTCTCAGGATAACGATGTCAGACATACTCATTCTATGTCCTCATTTACAGGTTCGTCTTCATAATCTCTGTCGTGATCGAAATCTGGACTGTGGTTGGCTGTTGTCACTAAGGATAGCGGGCCTTCATTTTCATCTGGGTCTAACGGTTCTTCTTTGACATGCACGGGGTGCCTGGAAAAACAGAAACCACGGTCAGTCAG
>NW_010405556.1:35598-38476 GCF_000710305.1 Buceros rhinoceros silvestris | reverse complement strand
GGTTTTGGCGTCTCGGGTGGTTGGGGGAGAAAGGCGAGGCGGCACGTGGGGTTTCAGACTCGGTGTGCCAGGTCTAAGAGCTCCAGGTCACCAAGGAGAAGAGCCTCAACTCCTGGGCCAGCCACCGAAGCCAAGCGAAGGCTACGCCGGGCAGGCAGCGCTCAGCTTCCCCGGGAAAACACTCTGGGAGGAGCACCTCGATAGGGTTTCCGTCTCGAGATGGAGAGAAAACGCTCTCAGCTGACATATTAAGTTGATTAATACAATCTTTGGATAAATAAGCGGAATAAGCATCCGCCCGGCAACGCAGCAGTTTGTCAGCCCGCCGAGGCGGCGGAGGCTGGGCTAATCATCGCTCGCTGTGTGTGCGGCGTCTCTCGTTAACATGCAGAACCTGTGAGACAACTCTCCAGAGGACGACCCCAAGTGAGGTTCTATCATTAATCAACTTCAAGCAAACACAGCAAAGAGACACCATGATACATGCTTTAAACTCCAAATTAATGCATATTTTTACAAACTGTCAATAAGGGAAGAAAAGCCCTGCCAGGAAACACAAACAGAGAGGAAAAGGCTCGCTCAACACAACAATATGATAAGAAAGCACAGTCCTAACGAGAATAATAACACTGTCAGCTGTAAACAAGGCAGAACATGATCCCCAGCTCACGGTGGGCACAAGGATGTACTAAAGAGATGAGATCTGCCAAATTTCTCATTACGGCACAGCACAGGAATAACCCGCAGGGGAGCGGGGCTTGGTCATTCAAAACGGGCGCGATAACAATTGAAAAATGTTGTTCGTAAATCATATTTACAACAAATCCTATACAAATACAAATTACCTTTTTTCTTTCTTTTTTTTTTTTGTTCGACAGCTTTTGAAATGTAAAATAGCCATGTGAGTCAATAGTGTCTTGTTGGTGGGACTTTAGAGGAAAGTAGGATTTTATTGACATTACTGAGTATTAATAATGCGACACAGCAACGGAGACCCTGTTTGCTCCCTAAATAATTGATGTTGTAGGCAATCCCTTAAAATAAAGTGTTAATGAGTTCAAGTCCCACTCTGTCTCTCACTGAGTTGATATCCACCTCCTAGAGTCTAGGGTTTTTTCTCCAAGCGGGCTGATTTAACCCTTTCACATAGCCTCGTGAAACCTGAAGCGCGCACCTTCACCGTTAAGAATGCCTCCTCTCTTTGCACAGCTTTGCTTGGAAACACGTGGTTTAAAATAGCTGCATTTTATTGCATGTTTTGTGTAGATATGAACGACAGCTCTGCTTGTACTCTGCTCCACTGGTGCACAACAAGGAGAAATCATCAGACAGGGAACATGCACCCGGTACCCACGTACAAGCCAAAGGTAACCCTGCCTACTTCAAGCGAGCCGGGCGAAGCGGCTGGACCCCGGCACGGTGAGCTAAGCTGTACCGCGCCCTCTTATTTCATTTGGCTTGAGGCTGGATCGGTTCAGGAAGCATCTAACTTGCTGACTACAGACATTTCTCACGTGAGCTGTGAAGGCCTTTCAAGTCCCGGCACAGTTCAACTTCCTGAGCGGTAAAGCGCTAGATCAGTACTTCACTATTAGCCGCACCTTCCAACCCAGCCCGCGAAGGAGCGGTGGGGAGAAATGGTGCAGTAACCACAAACACACCCCTCTTCCCTTCCAAGTCACTAAGACGAGCCCCATCAACGCATCCCTGGCAGCGAAGAGGTTCCTCTGCGTGTCGTGTAATTTTTGCAAAAATTACAAAAGAGACGTCGCTCATATATTTTTGACTTAATTATTGAAAAAGGAGAGGGGAAAGCAAAGACTGGGAAGAGACGAGTCAAATATCAGAGGTTAAGAATTAGCATAAGCCCATAAAAAGTGTCACGAGCGGATCCTCATCTTGGAGGTGCGCGTGTGCTAAGCGTCCCGGTGGCTCGTGACCTGAGCCAACATGAAACCACGCCGATCATTTGCAACTAGAAAAACTTGTATTATGAATAGGCTGTGGGGCCCCTCACTTGAGAGAAAACATAAAATGAGAAACAGAAGAGAAGGGGGAAAGAGCAGCTCCACGAAGAGAACGATAAAGCGTGTGCTACTTGGCCTTTATGGCAGTGACCTTTTTTACTGCTGTTTTAATTTAAAAGTCTTGCTTGTAGGCTTTCTGGTTTTGATGCTACTGCTGGGCTGCTTTTTTTTTTACAAAGGTATTATTTTTGAGACAGTGGATGAGAAATTTTCAAAGGAGAGAGGTGAGAGGATGTTGTGTGGAGCAGAGGTGGCCTCAGACTGGAGTTTCTCCAAAGGCTGCTCAGGGGCCAGGTCTCAGTGTCCCACCACAACCCCAAGCCACCTTGTACCTGGCCAGCAGACAGAAGCGAACGGGTAACTCAGAGAGGTACCCCCTGGCCTCACAACCACCCAAAACGCTGTGAAAGCTCCTTCAAAGGTCCTCAAACCTTTCCAAAACAAACCCTGCCCTCCTTCTGGTTTTGTTATGAAAGCAGGTGAAACCAGGTGGTTTTAACTGAGTTTCTCTTTGAGGTTTGGTGTGGTTCCCAGAAGTCAAAAAACCTCAACTTCAGGAGTGAAAAGCAAAGCGAGCGCCAAGTTATGAAAAGGGCTGTTTGACCCCGAGCGAGACAAAGCCGGAGAGGGCCACAAAGCCACGGGGAGGCACGGCCACGCCAGCCTCCTCCGGCAGCTCACGTGCTGCACAAACACCAGACACTGAGCCTGGCAAAGGCTCCATCCCCCAAAGCAGGAGGGTTTTATCTGGGTAATACAACCCACCCGGGGACAGATCTGCACGGAAACAACAAAAAAAATTCCAACTCCTTGTGCGCTCCATCAGTTGTAACCCCACAGTGGCGCGTCAG
>NW_010405556.1:33856-35489 GCF_000710305.1 Buceros rhinoceros silvestris | reverse complement strand
GCGTCAGTAGGAAACCTCACCGAAGCAGTGATTTTGCTCAGAGCAACCGAAATAAATAAGCTTAAATAAGCCTAAATAAGCAAAAGGAGACTTGGATCTCACAAAGCTGAATCTCTGGTTAACACCTCACCAAATCCCCAAACTGGGGAAGGAAAACTTCCTTTAGAGAGTAAAGAATTTAGTCTCTTGAATTACAGAAAAGGGAAACACCGGGCAAGGGAAAAAAAAAAAAAAAAAAAAAAAGGTGTGTGGGGGAGAGAAAGATAAAAAAAAAAAGGTTTCCCATTTCTGTTTTCTCAGTAGCAGAATTTCAGCACGCTCCTTTTAAGTAGATGCCTAAGACTCCAGAAGGGGTTAACGATAAATAACCTTGCTGCACACAGATTCCCCTTCTTTTCACATCTGAGTAATTCTTTTGTTTGTCCACTCTGGGAACAGAGGAGTTTTTAATAAAGCTGACTGTTGTTTAAAGCCTCTGAGTTCTGGTGGTGCACACAGCATGGAGTAGTTTGCTTTGTGGCTACCTTTGGAGCATATCAGGATGAAAGTGTTATGTCCCCAAGCTGTAATTATGCGACTACTTTCTAGTGTTTCAAAAGGAGAGAGAGAGAGAAGGAAGAAAAAAAAAAAACCAACCCCGTAGCTGTGGTTCGATGTGTCATAAAAAGGAAACGAATGAGCGGTAATAAGACTTCAGCTGAAGTGTTAGACTTCTTAGCTGTCATGTTAACAAGGTCCTTTAAACCTTACAATAAAGTTTAAAGCTTGATTTATTCTAATATAGTGAAATTGTTTAAAAAATAATTTGCATTATGACAAGGAAATCTGTTCTGTGGGGAAAAAAAAAAAACCCTGAAGACGTCATTAACAAAGCAGGCTTACGGAAAACGAGAGCTTGCACAGCGTCTGGGAATTCGCTGTTGACTCATGATTTTATTTAGTAAACAGGGCAAACCCTGCGCTGGGCGGATGGTGTTCTGGCTTTAGATCCCTTCGAAGCGCTCAGAAACACCATTTCACTGGGGAAGCTCAGTGGCCGGTACTGGAACATCACCCGGCCACATTTTACTGGAGCAAAAAGAAACGTTCAGCAGAGAACACATATATTATCAATTCTGAGAAAATGGAAACACTCAGGAAACAATCATTTCCATATTACAACAGAAAATTGGATTTTCTGGCGAATAATGAAAATGAGGCAGCCCCCTCCCCGACCTCCTCTTTCTCCAGTGTTTGTTCTGTGCCCCTCACCTTGGTATCAACGTGCTAAGAGATGGTTATTAAGTACAACAAAGGCCACGGCTGCGCACAGCTCGGGAAGATGTCCTAGCCTGTTTCAACTGGGCTATTTTTCCCTCCTCACTGTCTCTTCAAAGACAACGAAACCTTCGGTGGAATGAGAAGTGCGTGAACTACACTAGCCTTGAACTTGCAAAAAAATAATTACTCGGATTAACGCAACATCATAAACGTTCAGCCCTGTTAGGCCAGGAGAAACCCTTGGGAGCAGTCTTGTTTCTGGAGGAAAGCCACGTCCCTCCGCTCCTCCTTCGCGCCGACCCTGCGTGGTCACGGGCAGAGGATAACGAATGGTGACTAAAACCGCCTCGAGATGAATCAGTTTGTGGGAGAC
>NW_010405556.1:25107-33782 GCF_000710305.1 Buceros rhinoceros silvestris | reverse complement strand
AGAGTGTCATGCGACGCTACTTTGGGAGAGATAATTACATACTGCACAAACAATCACGGGAAGAGCTAAACACGTTATTTGAATGTTTTGAAGTAAATGGTAAAAGACAATGTTTAAATTAATTATTAATTAAAAATGAATGTTGCCATCTTTAAAGGTTTTTTTTTTTTTCAAAGCACTTTGTGCACTGATTTAAAATGCTGCAATATCAAAGTATCCGGAGCCTCAGATTCCTTCGTGCCCCCTCCCCTCTGACAACACATTATGCAGGTGGGAAACTTTTTCGCCATTAAATGCTAATTAGTTTCACAACTAATTACTATCATGGTATTAGGTTAATGTTTTTCTACTTTTTGATTTCGACTTACTTTTGTAAATCCCTTATTCAAATTACTTTGAAGTAAAAGACTACAAATTAGTTCTCCTTTTAATGTCAGCCGGTAATTTTACAGCCTGTTTTAAGGAGCGGGCAGCGGAGAGGCAGGGCAGCCCCGGCGCGCGGGCACTTGCACGGGAAGCCGACCGCTCCGCCGAGTCTTTAGAGAACTATGAGACTTATAAACTCCGGCTTCCTCGCCAGCCGCCAATTACCCAGTTTGTAATTTGAGGGGACAGGGAGAGTTAACAGCTTTGCAAACTCACTCCGTCACCCCATAAATACCGAACACACCCATCGGGGCATCACACCCTTCCTGCCTTACCCTTTCCTGCGCCAGCTCGCCGCCCGGCTGCCACGCACATGCAGCAGGGACCCCCGTTACTTCACGGGGTTATATACGCACTCGTTATGCTGCCGTCTGTTGCTATAATGCTCCTATTAATTTTCCTATTTTGATATTTTAAGAGCAATCTATAAATCACGCAGACCTTCACGTGTGCCATCGTTAATGCTTAGCAAGACTGTTGTGCTTCGAGTGGGGGGTTTTTTTGACCTGCCAAACGAGCCCGTTTCCCAGCAATGCCACATCGGCCGTGCTGTTGCACGGACTCAAGAGGACAGAAATCACATTTCTTTCTCCAAGGAACGCACCTGCCTACAAGGTTTTGCAAGGTTTAAAGAAGAGAACTGCAAAAAAGTTGACAATTTTATAGCTCTGTGTGCCCGTCCTAATGGATTGAGCTGAGGGGGTTTATGTGGAAATTGGTAAACGGCCCTTCTACGTCCTCATCAATCTAAGCGTGTCCCCAGATGGAGATGTCTACTCTTGCTGCTCCATCCATCAACCTCAGGAACCAACGGCGAAGGTCTCCAGCATCACAACTTCATCAGACAGCAAGACAACACCCAGAGCCCGCCGCGCGCCTCTGCCGTACTTACATTGCTTGCATAGGGGAACGTCCTGGACTACTGTCACTCCCGTTACTGTTCGTATGCTCCATTGCACCGTTAAGCTCTTCCCTCATCGCGCTGGCTAAATTGCCCAGAGTGGGATTTCCCATGGAAGCAGTAGTGTATAGAGGTATACTGTTCTCAGCCATTGAAGCCTGCCAAGGACACAAACAAATAGATGAAGAGCAATGACTAACGTTTTCATACATTGCACAACACGCTCACTTATTCCAAAACATTCTCTGCATCGATATTATTTGCAATTACCGTTTTTCTAAATGTTGTGCTTTCTGATAGGTATTACCCTGGTTCCACCAAGGGAAATTTAACATCATTTACATCTGGGTTTAAGCATTCATGGCTCTATTGGCTTGTGAGAGGACAGAGCTTTCCATTCCTATTTGGAAATACACCCTTCGGAAAACATAAAACGTCCTTTTCCTATTTTCATTTTGCAAAATTATGTTTGGAGCTTTGGGGGTTTTTGTGGCTTAGGTCTGGGTTCGTTTGTTTTTTTTTTTTTCTTCTAACGAAACGGGGGAAAAAAATTAGAAGTTGCTCAGCTGGTAACTCCTCCCTAGCAGAGCAAACAGGCACCGGGCAGGAGGGCAGCGTTACTGAGTTTGGTTGGTCTCGTGACACAAGCGCAAAGCTGCACTAGAAGGATCTGCCCAAACTGCGCCAATCTACCCGACAGCTAAACCAGTCCATGGGAAATTCTTCAACCCTCAGCAGCTCAGCTCTTACCTTAGCTATTACAGATCTGACCATTTTATTTCAATTTTAACTTGTTCTGAAGAAATGCCATGCAGAGGCACACTGGAGTTAACTTTCTGAATGGAAATCTTTGTAGGAAGAGAATGAACTGTTAAATATTTTCCTCCTGATTCCCACCGTTCTGCCTGCTAATATTTACAGTGTGTCGCGTTAGCTCATGTTGACGGCACGGTCCTGTGCCCGGCACGCCAGCGGTGGGAGCGCAGGAGCCCCGAGCTCCGGAGGAGCCCTGCGTTTGGCAGGGATGGGATGCACGGCTTTCCAAGGCCATAGCGCCCAGGGACTCGAAGGACATTTAACCATTTCACCCATCGCAGCCAGACCCGGCTGACATCATCTGCAGCTCTCCTGAGCCGTGTCAGCACCAGAGAGCCACAGACGCTGGCTTGGCAGAGCTCGACCTGCTCCAGGGGGACGTCAGCTGGCTGAGGCAGAAGAGTGAAAAAATCCATCAGGCTCCGAGTCTGCATGATGCAAACCCTGCCCGTGGGAGGGGAATTCAGGCAAACGTACTCCCCACTGAACGCTCTCACCTGCTCCTAGTCCATGGGACAGAACTCCTTGCCTGTTGCCGTCCGAGCCGGCAGAGCTGTTCCCAGGCAAGCACGGCCAGGGAGCGGGGTGGGGGGAGATGGGATGGGGGAGCACGACCAGCCCTGACCGCAGCATCTTCAGGAGCACAGTCCCTTTTATTCTTCCTTACGTTGACCTCTCCATGTGCAGCCCTATGTGTCACGTGTCATTACAAAAGCTATTCTAACGGGGAGGATTATTTTTATCTTCTTGATTCAACAACCGGCAAACTCATTGTGATTAGGGGACGCAAAGAATGGTTCACGTTTCCTGCACTTGGCAAAATAATGACTCAAGTTCTTCACCCATAGTGATAACTTGTAATTGCA
Source organism: Buceros rhinoceros silvestris (assembly GCF_000710305.1). Classification (NCBI taxonomy): domain Eukaryota; kingdom Metazoa; phylum Chordata; class Aves; order Bucerotiformes; family Bucerotidae; genus Buceros; species Buceros rhinoceros. The sequence goes on along the minus strand of NW_010405556.1, from coordinate 30,773 downwards.
GCAAAGCAATTTACTGGGGGAGAGGTGGGACATGAGGAATATCTGCTATAAAGATAGTAAGAGGGGAGGGGGGGTGTTTTGGGAGCCCCTGGTGACCCGCTGGGCAAAGAGAGTACTAGTGAGAGCTGGAGCCCCCATTCCGTCCACACACAGAGCGGGGAGAGAACTGCTGCTCCTCCCTGGCTGCAAGGGAGAACAGATGGGGGAGACATCAGATGGGTCTGGGTGAAGGAGAGGGGTGGCAGAGCCATCCCACAGGAAAGGGAAAACAGAGCCTGGCATCCCAGTGGCACACGGCACCCCGTGCCACCCCCCAAGCTGCTGAGAGGTGGCGCTGCGCTCACGGGGACGTGCAAAAAGCAGGTCTTTGCAGATGCCCGCAAAAGCCAGGGAGATATTGCTCATTAATTATTAATTCGACTGAACACAGGCGCTGGCAGGTAAAGTGGCCTTGTGTCCTAGCAGAAAGGTTGTTGCCTATGCGAGGTCCTCACTGGCCACCCGGCACCAGCCACCTGCATGGCTTCACCCAACGCCCCTGTACAGCACCCGAGCACTTGCCAGGATTTCACCTCTGAAATCCAGCGAGGGCAGAGAGGAGCAAGGAACCTGCCGGTGTATTTTCAGCCTGTCTCTCTGCAACAAATACTGCTCATCCCCATTTATTGCAGGGGCCACACGAGCGGTAGCAAACATGGCCCAGGGTCTTCTCTCCATCCACTCAGTTCACACGATGCTGGGGCGGGGGGCGCGAGTACGTGCCACTTCCAGGAGAAGCGGGCGATGGAAACAGTTTGGAGGTTATCACAAAAGACAAGAATGGATGGAGATGACGACAACGACACGTGTTTCAGAAATAAAACACGAACAGTTCCATATGATAAGCGTATTAATTGAAATTAGTCTCGTAGCTAACAATGTGAAGAAACGCAGGATCATTTCATTTTTGCCTTTCAGCCTCATGAATGTAAAATGTGCTTGTAATCTTAATACTATTCAAGAGACAAAGCAGTCTTTAAAAATCACACTTCACAAGACTCAAGGGAAAATAAGTTACTAATGAATGGTATTTACAGTTGCTTCATTTAAACATGCTTCCCTTTGCTTTTCAGAAGCGACTGCATAAACTGAAATAATTAGAAGAAAAGCAGAACATCGTATTTCTCCCGATAGTCTGTTTCTCGGTTCGGAAAAGAGAAGGCTGTTAAACCTTCCACAAACCACAGTTTGAGATCCATCACCACCAGCGAACTCCCGGAGAAGCGACCGTCAACAACCAACCGGGGTGCAACCACGCGCGGCGTTGCCTTCCAGATTCATTCCCACCGTGTGGAACAGGCTTGAAACCCCCCACAACCACCCCCCCACCCCACCCCTGCAAATTCAGGGCACGTGAATGCATTCAGATCTTTGGTTCGTACAGCAAATCCTGGCTTCACCTGGGGCTTCTGAGATGGACTCAAGAATTTGTAGAGAGGGGAAGAAAATGCCAACCTGATACACAGCACATGACAAAGGGCTGGAGACGCGCACCCTTCCAGGCTGCGAGTTATTAACTGCGCACCCACACTTTGTGTGTTCCTACGTGGTGAAACACCAGCATTTTTGTCTTACAATTACAGTACAGTTTAAACCAATAAAAACCATCTTTTTTTTTTAACCTCTATAGGAATTGTGACGTTTATTTTTTCACCAACAATAGGAAGAAATGCAAAAATAGCCCTTAAAAGAAAAGGGGGAAAAATGATCTGCTTTCTCTTTAAACCCACGAACAATAGAAGGTCACGTGCCGCAGTATCCTATCATTCAGCACATTAATAGCTGTGCTAGAGTAATTACACTTGTGGTATTTTTGCCTCAAGTGAAATTCTGAAATAAGAGGATGGAAATTATGATACTGCTGATAAATATTAATAAGTGAACTTTTAATTTTTTTGCCACAATATTCAAAATGCTAAGCATCTAGCTAATGCTGAAGCAGCCTGATATGTGTTTGCCTCCAGGGACTATGATGCTTTATGCACTTAAGAAAAAAGTTTAACGGAATTAAAATTTAATATCTAATTAGAGCAAGGCTAATATATTTTGAAATGAGTGGGGAAGACACACGCCTCTGTTGCATATTTGCCACAGTCATTAATCTTACCTGTAAAGCAGCATTGAGAGGTGTGCAGTAGGTGTGGCTGGTCTGTATGTTTTTAATAAGAGAAGGGTTACTGCATAAGAAAAACATAAAAAGAGAGTTAAATGCAACCAACTTCCATGCGAGTGTTTCAAGCATGTCATGTTTCCTCCCACACCAGAAAACTAGAGCTGAGATTGTTTTTCCACACAAGTTCTCTTTTGTTTCTCTTCTTCCCCCCCCCCCTCCAATTTAAAGAAAATATCTGCGTTCTAGGCTATGGTTATCATATTTGTCTTTACTAAATAAGGAACATCATTATCTCTTGACGTTACCTCGCCATGCGTTCTACTACCCTGCGTTAGTAGCCCATCTTGGCACCTCTGCTCATTTTAGCTGTGCTCAGGAGAAATTCTCCAACGCTCGTGGTGTCTGGGAGCCAGTGACCATGTAAAGGTCCACCACGAGGAGGCTACAACCAAAAAGCATCACGGGACCTTTTAAACACTGCTTCATGCAAATTATGGCTGGCAGCAGAGTACCTTGCGGTGGGGACCACGACAGCGAGGACTTGAGCCACGTCATTTCCTGCCAGGTGAATGGCGAGTGGCCCCACGGAGGAACTGTCTACACCATCGCCCCACCCAGCCTGGGGCTGCGGGCATGGAGGCACGATGGTAGGTACTGACTGAAACCACCACTGCCCTGAAGGCCATTTTAATAAAAATTAATTCCAATGTGCCATTCTGGCCCCTTACTTTAGGGTTACATGAGGGGTTGATTGGAGAAAAATGAATGCCAATACCTCCATTCTCTCTTTAACTGGCATCTAAATACCACTGGATCCACCAGAGGGGTAAAAAAGGTGAAACATATTCGAATACAAACTAGATAAAAAGTGCCAGTCCAAAAAAAAAAAAATTCCAAAGTTTTATCACTTCCTGGGCATTTTTATTTTTGTTTTTTTTCATGCGGGAGTCTGAAGTGAACCCCTCCCGCAGGGACCAGCAAGGATCAGTCATCCTGGAGAGATGGCCTTCAAGTAAAGGTCAAAGAAAATTGCTTTGGGAACCCCAGGAATATTTGTGTGTGGTTGTAGACACAGGATGGCTTGTTGATTATCATCTTTACAGATGGTCTCACTGCACTTTGAAACTTTTCAAAGTTAATTCAGCATTTCTGTCTTACAAGCACCTTATTTCTGGTTAAGATTTGCTAAACAAAGCATACAACTGAAAGCAAAGGAAAATATCAGAATTAAAACTTATCTGCAGCCTTTCCTGGCACGTATCTGTCTTCTGACAGGTCTACAGCATCATAACTGCACTAGCATGGCTAATTATTTCAGTCTATGCTGCGCTATAAGCAACTGCTATAACAAACATGTCAAAGTAGAGTTATTACTACGGGCATTTGGATTATCAGAGTAGGACACACAAAATACACGTAACAACCAAAAATTTAGCTTCTTTAGCAGCAAAGGTGATGTCACTATTTCGTGAAATGCAAGTCTACATGAGATGGGTAAATCATGCAAAGCAAAGCAACAGCAGAAAAAAAAAATTAAAGCAAGTAAAAGCTCTTACTGTGCAACAAGCTCGCCAAAGTTTTCATCAGGGCAGTATTTTCGAGGACGGCCTCGTTGAATATGACGGCCACGTTTAAACTCTTCATCATCAACAGTCCAAAAGGACCCAAACTCATCCTCTACTCTGATAAAGCACTTATGCAGTGAGAGGTTGGTGCGAATGGCACCCTGGGACAAGAGCAGCAGCAAAGGAGATGAAGTGGAAACAAAGGGACACGGGATCGGGGACAGAACAGACATCAAATACAGGGAAAAGGAAAAAGAAAATAAAATGCAATAAGCATAAGCAAATGGTTTGTGAGGGTTAATATGCATTGCCACCTAAAAGCTACTAGCATGTGATGCAACAAACACCAAGCAAGCAGGGTCAGGGTACTGGTGGGCATACAAACAGTAGTGATGAGATGTTTGTCTTGGTTTCCCTTAACTGAAACAATGCGAAACCACCTGTGGTTGGTCTAACACCAGCTAGCAGCCAAAAGCCTCTACGTTAAACTGTAAGCATGATCCAAGCTAGGCTAAGAAGTTCAAACATGGTGGACATACCCACTGATCTTTTGTGGCCTTCGTTTTTGGAACTCTAGTTCATCCACTGTCCATACTGCCCCTTTAACGTTTTCTACTCGCACAAAACACTTGTGAAGACTAAGATTATGACGCACTGCATTCTGCAGCAAGTATAAAAGAGAAAACATTCAAAAACTTTCTATGAGAAAATGCTCATCATTGTCCAAGAACAGCAGCACAGTCAGCTTGACAGTCCTCATTTTTGCAATGTTAAGCCCCCTCCCCGCACCCGCTTGCGTTCCCCGGCTCTTTACATCTTATTTTTGCAAAGACAAAGTAAATATAAAAGCTTAAACCCAGGATTAGAATTTCAAGTTACTCTTATCAGTTATACCCAGTGTGAAGGAGAACAGCCATCGTTTCAAGCATGCACGTTCTATAATACAGCACATTTCATACAGAACACAGGAACAACAGGGCTCAGACATTTTCAAAACAAATATACACGCTCTGCAAAGAGGAACCTCTCCTCTCCTGGAAAGAAAGCAGTTAGAACAGAAAGGATTTCACATCAGTACAGTCGGCTCAGTTCAGCAGAGAGGCACTGGAGCTGCTGCCGCTGCGGTTTCCCGCAGCTGGGCTAATGCGAATCAGGTGCTGAACCTCCATCCACACCCACGGCATGGACGGGGGGCTCGGCAGCACCCCCCCGGCCGGCACGGCACCGACTCCTGCCTCCAAGGCTTGCTCTTATATGGAAGCTGGCTCCCATTTCTGGCAGACTACCGTACTGACTGATCTGAGCCTCTGCCAAGTGAAAACACGAGGAGGGCTCTCCGAAACAAAGTGATAATATCCCCACAGCTCATCACCCAGAGCGACCTCTGCTCATGGCATCCGATGATCAGATGTCCTCTCTGCAGCTTGGTGCTGGGGCAGGCTGAGCCCGGCCAACCCCTCCGACGTGCTCAGACCTTTGCTGAAGGCAGACACAACGAGACCCCTCACTTGGTCACAGCAAGCTGTGGCCTTTCTGTCCCCGCTCCCTCTGAAACGGCACCCAGAGCCTTGTTATTCCTCAAAGGGAGTGCCACGCTCCCTCCCCATTTGATGAGTTTTCTGAGCAAATACCCTCCTGCAATCCCTTGGATTTGTACATGGGTGCATTTGTACATCTTGTCCCCGGCGCCGCTGAAAGGGGCTTGGTAAACAGGGAAAACAGAAGAAGCCATTTGCTGAAAATATGCAGGAGAACAAACTCCATCCATCATCACTGGCACCATTGATTTAGTCAATCTGGTTGACTCGTTAGCAGGCACAATGCCAGCCAAACACATGGCCTGGGTCTAGGCAACCAAGAGTACAATTTTTTTTCCTTCCACCGTCGTCTTAGTCTTTTTTTTTTTTTTTTTTTTTATTAAACTCGGGTTTGGGGGGGGGAAGGGCGCT
>NW_010405556.1:23351-25048 GCF_000710305.1 Buceros rhinoceros silvestris | reverse complement strand
CTTTTTTTTTTTTTTTTTTAATGAACATCGGGTCTGGATGGTGAAAGGGAGCTCTAATCATGAATGTCTACATCACTGTGCAAACAAAGGGTACGCACAGTGCATTTGTCATGTAAATTAAGAGGCAGTGGTGTGTGTGCCTGGGAGGGGAGGGCAAAGAGTCTTGTGCTACTTTTCCATTTCTCTGCAGTCCCTAGCGCAGTCCCCACACTCCCGTCCCTGGTACGCGGGAAGATCAGGGCTCAAACTGCCTTTGCTCAGTGGATGCTTTAGTGCACACGCGTCTCCTCTGGCTGTAGGTGCCCAATCCCAGCACTTGGGCTTTTCCACACACTTGAATTGGTGGAAGAATGAAACTGGAACATGCTTTTCCTCTCAGCAAGGCACAATTCTAGCAGAGTCAACCTGTCCATCAGGGTTGCTCCCTTCTGCCCTTGCGTTCTTCTCTTCTTAAATTTTAATGAATTTTTTTCCCCCTCCAATCTCTTCCAGATTTCACTACTTTTAAAATTTTTTGGCAAAATCCCTGATTTTGAGGTGGAGGAAAAACATGCAAAAGCCCCCCACCTTAGGGGCTAAAATCAGCCAGCTCAGCAACTGCTGGTGGGTACCGCACTAGCGCAACCCGACACAGGGCTGCTGGCCCACATCTGGGTAACTCAGGCAGTTTCCTGTGAAAATGGGAACACTGTCAAGTCTGGAGCAAAATGCAAGAATAATAAGGCTACTTCCCCCAGTGAAAGCTGATCTTGTATTTCATACAGCAGTTGATCAAATGCACACAGCAAAGTTCAGCGAAGGAGGTTCTCCGAGTTTGTAAACAGTCTCTACCTATACAGTCGAGCAGAATTATTTGTGTTCTTTAATTAAATTTAATGCCAGAGAAATACTTCACAGTCTGCTCTTGTTCTCTTGAAGTCAACGTGCAATTGATGGTTAAGCTGCTGGATCAGGAGGCTCTTGTTGGATACGTTCAGACAGACGAGTACTTGCGAGACATCCACAAAGTGTTGCCGTTGCTTTCTATTTTCCATGCAAACACTTATTTATGGATTTCGTGGCCGAAAACCTATTGTTTTGTTTCCCCTGCCTCTGGATACTTGTTATCTACCAGTTTTATTTGAACAACACCCCAACGTTTCGGAGCCACACCTGCTGCCTCTGTCTCATGGCCGTGACTCAGTGCCAGCAAATTACTCCAAAAAATAAAAGCAGACATTGCCCCTGACCTGTCAGAACCAGTTCACAGTGCTCCTCCCGCAATCAGCTTAACAGAAAAATTAGGAGCTATTATTGTAAGATTATATATTTACCTTGTTAAAAATATTTGTATGCAAGCCACTTTTGCAGAAAAATTACCCTGAACATGCTTGAATGTAGTAAATGAAAGGGTTTGTTATTTTAATAACTGCTCAGGCTCTGCTGTACTGCATTTTGGGAAAGAGGTTCATTTTTTAAAGGTCTTTCTGCTTGCACTCCTCGGTGTTTTTCAAAGAGAGCTCAGGGAAGCTTGCCCACACCAAGCCCTGACCCTAAACTTGGGGAACGCCGACCCAAACGCCCCCTAAGCGTTAGCTGAAGGTGAGCACAAATCAGCACGTAAATATTCAAATTTTTCTGATTCTGCAATTAGCCCCTTGTGCTCGTTCTGCGCCCCGTGGGCTTCCCGTCACGCCAATCCAGAGCTGCGTTTTCAT
>NW_010405556.1:19572-23204 GCF_000710305.1 Buceros rhinoceros silvestris | reverse complement strand
CTGCGTTACTTCAAGCGGTTCCCAATTTTGCTAGTGCTGGTGGAACTTGGGGTGAAGCTTTTCTTCCCAGGACCTGGACACCTGCACATGGCCAAGGTACTCAGGAGGGGTCTCAAATGGTACCTGCCTCCCGAGGTACCTCCCTGCTCTTCTGCAAGCCTGAGGGTCTGCAGCTCAGCCCCTCTCCTCCCCCTCTGCAGAAGGACACTGTAAGTGCATGTGGCTTCTGGGACTGGATTTTACGTGATGCACAAAGCTAATTCCTAAAACTAGCCCTGCAGGAGACTCAGCCGGGGCTGCCTGCTGCCTTCTTCCACGCCTCCCTCCACTTCCCTTCCCTTTGCTGCTGGAATTAAATAGGATTTTTACTTTAGCACCCACACCTGCAGCTGCTGAAAGTCCTACTGGAACCACTCCAGCAGCAAAAGACAGGCAGGTCTAAAAGGATCTTAAATCAGGGAAAGTTAATTTCCTTTCTGGATAGTAAGGAAGCTGCAAAGCGAAACGCTGCTCATGTTTTCCAACTGCAGTGAAGAACCAAAGCAACAATCACAGAGACTTTTCCTGAACCCAAGAGCTTCTAGACCAGAGTTGAAAACGTACAAAATTGTGCTGGGATCTGAATTAAAAGCAAAACATGCTACTAAATACCAAGCTAACGTCCATTTTTAGCTCCATCCTCTGAAGGAATTAATCCAAAATGCAGGCTGACACAGGAAAAACAGGAAGAGCTGATGAAACAGCATGTATGGGACATATTCATCCTGCCCGGTCATTTGAAGTTGTCTGAAAGCAACAGAGTTGCCTAGATTAAGAGAGGCTCCGAGTACCAGGGGTGCAATTTGTACAGCGATACCAGATCCTGTTACTATTCTTCATTCACTTGGAAGTGCACAGGCTTCAGGAGCCAGCGTGGCTATTACAGTGCTATGCAGAAGGGAAGGAGTGGCCCCCCAAAATACGAAATAAAATTAACTCCCCAGACCTCTCATCCGACAACATCTGAGCTAGTTGTGGCAGAAGATTAAAGTGCCAAATAACAGGTTTATTACTGTTAAACACATTTCTTATTGCGGGGCTTGCTTCTTGCATGTTATGTTCAAAAAGCTTCTGCTGTGTGATTAGAGGAAAAAAAAAAAGGAGGACGTTTATACCAGATCTGTATATGTAGTTCAGAGTCAGCTGACTGAGGGATGAAATCCAGTGATCTACAGATCCCAGGAAAAAAAGTGGTTGTCGCGCTCACAGTCTACATAACTAACAAGACAAACCTTCTACTGCCACAATAACTTTACCTCTGTTTTTTTTTTTTTCTAATACGTTCCAGCTGAAGGGCTTGAGTTTCACCGCTCGCAGCAACCACACAGAGGAACTCGTGGCATAATCACCGAACATAAAAGCCAATAATGGGGATTCAATTAGCGGTTTTCAAAGGTAGAAGAATTTTTCTGCCAAATATCAAATTGATCCTGCAGATAAGGCACCCAGCACGTGTCAGAACTGCCGATCTAAATTTTCATGTCCACACGTCGCTACAATTTGTTATGTCATCAGCAATGTCTCCTCTGTACATGTCAGATACCAAAGGCGAGAGGCGCAGGCGGGCTACGGCTTACCTTCCACGTCGCCGCGTTGCGTCTGAAGTAAGCGAACATTCGCGTGAACCAGTTGTAGATTTCATTTAGTGTTAGCTGTTTTTCTGGAGACTCGAGGATGGCCTTGTGAAGCAAAGCGATTGCAAGATCAGTTAGGAGCGCCTCAGCACAAAACACACGCGCGGGTTTTTACTTTACCAAGTACAGAAAGGGAAGAAAGGAAGGAAGAAAAAGAAAGAAGAGATGTGGAGCAAAAAAATCCAAAGGAGGGTGTTCACAATATGAACTTAGATTAATGGCTGTATTTAACAGTTCAATGGCAAAATTCAAAATGGAATTATCTAATTGTTTTGAGTTTTTATTTCTGTTTCCTTACAGAAATATTAATTTATTAGTCATTCATAAAGCAGAATCAAAGAGAAATGCAAAACATTTCACTAGCTGATTAAAGCTCAGTAATTATTTAGAGCTCAGATTAATTCTAGGGATCAGAGATTACTGTAGCTTGTGATAATTGACTTGCCATCTTTAAACAGGCTCATTTTCACTGTTGTGTGAAATGAATTTCCTAATAATCACATCGTATTGTAATACTTAATCAAAAGCAATTATGTTATATATTGCGGTTCTAAAAACCCTTATAGTAAAGGTTTGAGCATTTGAGCACGCTTACATACCAAAGGTTCGAAAATCTATTTAATCCAGAGTGGGCACATATAGGGAGGGTTTTGTTTTTTTTTTTTTTCCTAATCCAAATGCGCGTGTTTGGCTCCGCTTACCTGTCTAATTAAAGATGCATACGTGAATGGTGGTCTAACTTCTGCGTTCTTATAAAATTCTTGGTTCTGGGCAATATCTGCTAAATAAAGAGCAGTTGTTCTGTTAACATCACAGCCCGCCGCTGCCAGCCTGCAGCCGAGAGCCAGCCGTCCCACCGAAGGGGCCGCGCCACCAGAACCCCTTTACCTGAAGAAATGGGGACGTTGTATTTATCCGAGTACCGCCTCCGGATGGGTCCGACGTTGTGCATGCTCGTGGTAGTGATGACCGACGGTCCCTGCGTGACGGGAGTGATGGGCGCAGTCGGGGTGGTGGGAGTATGAGGTAAGCTCTGCGGAGATGCCTCGGATGCCGTCTTGGAAAGCGTGACGCTCGACACCAGATTCAGCTGCGGAGAGAAGGACGAGGATTTTGTTACAAACAGCACTGCTGGCTAATTAAGGGCTGCAGAGAAAATTCTCGGTAACAGAGTCCTCCTTGCTCTGAAGTAGACAACGCAGCCCAAGAGCTTGCTTCAGCACAAAGTGCTGCTGTAACATCTCCATTAGGAGCCAGTAAAGGAAATAAATACACACATTTCCAAACAGATTTTAAAAAGGGTAACGGAGCCTGCTGCCAGAACGAGAAATCATGGATTTTTCTCTGAACCTTAAAACAAGATCTCACACAGAATGTAATCATTTTAATATTTAATTTTAGTTCCATTGCTTCACGATCTAAAACCACACTTCTCTTATTTCCATACTGTCATTATGCACGGCTCCTAATCAGCCTTCGTGGATACTCCATTGAAGGCATCGGGCTTCAAATAAAAGGCAAGACTTTCCTAGGGACATACTAGGCAGAAGCACAATCTCTCTCTCTTCACCATTTGGGTTTTTTTTTCCTCCCCTCCTCTGTTCATCCATTTTGAAAGCAAAGCCCAGAGTAGGTTAACACTGGAATAATTTAATTAATCACACCACATGAAATACTGCAAGCGCTCAGCCCAGCAGAAGTGGCACCGCTCTTTTTTGTCTCCTAGGACGGAAGGCATCGGCGTTACCTGCACGATGCCCAGCCCCGGATAAACGGCAGCTTGCCAGGGCAGGCTGTAAAACACAACTGCCTCCAGGACCGAGTGTCAAACCCAGCTCCAACTCTAGTGTTTTCGATACACAACCCTATTTATATAACCAGCATCCACATTCTTCCCCAACCCTTTCTTTTTGCCCTACCACGTCCTTTGAAAGACGATGCTCCGTCTCAACAGGTCAC
>NW_010405556.1:6841-19472 GCF_000710305.1 Buceros rhinoceros silvestris | reverse complement strand
TGCTGAAGTATTTTAAACAAACAACCCGATCTCTTAACTACAACATCAGAAAAGGCGGCCAAGAAAACGGCTCTTTGACTGCTTCCACATTTCCTTCCCTTAGGCGGTTTTGCGAATAATATCGGTGAAATCCTGACCCCACTGAGGTCAGTAGCAAAATTCCTACCGAATTTAACAGGGCCACAATTTTACAACTTTTGCCCATGATCAAAATTCCTTTTTGCTGGACATCAAACCTTTTCAGATGAAGGCAAGGCGCACTCATCAGCTATGGCCCCAAATATGTCATGTTTATCCACAAGGCACTGTAGCCATTTTCCCGGTATGAAGGCAACCAGGTAAGACACCTCCCATCAGCATCCCTTTCATGAGGTAATAGCCACAGATAACCATTCTTTATAGAAATAATAGGATTTATCCAAACCAAAGGCAAGGGAAAGGGTACCGACACAAAAAGCCCATCGCCCACAGAAAGGGCACAGATGAATGACAGATAACTGCGATTCTCGTCCCGCCCGACGGTGAGTCAGAGCAAGCCCAGGGAGGCCCCAGCCTCAAACCCAGCGCGGTGCCGTAGGGCTGCGATGGTGCCCCGGTAGCTCAAACACTGCTCCAAGGAAAGGAGGGGGCGAGCGGCAGACCTGCCAACACCCATCCTTCTGTGCAGGTGCTTACCAACGCTGCTTCGCCTTCCAGCGGGAAATACTTAACACTCTGTGGCAAAGCCAGAGAGCGTGAATCCAGTGAGGGATTGTGAAAGGCGGTGAAATACGGGTATTGATTTCCCAGAGAAGTCCGTGCTGGGGTGAAGCGCTACCCGCAGCCGGGAGGTGAGCACATCGGCTCACAGGCTCGCGGTGCCGGGCGCTGGCGCCACGTGCCACCGACGGGAGCCCGGTCTGTTTGTTGACTGGCGTGATTTAAGGACACTGATTAGGGACTTGTATATGTCTGCCTGTTAATGCCTCCCTGTTATCCATCTATCACGTATGATAAAAGGACCAGTGACGATAATAATAGTACAACTGACAGGTCTCACCATGAAATTAAATCTACTGTATTTTATCTCAGTTTCTAAATGGACATTTTAACAGTCCAATAACTGCGAGCAAATCTGCATCAATTTTAAGTGCCGGTCTCCAGCGCGGGCTCGGCAGCCGGGCCCTCCCATTGGAAAGATCACCGCTTGTGCTCCATCGTTACGGCTCCAACTACTCCATTTCGAAAGAGCCCCCTTCCTTTTTCAGTGTGTAAAAACTTAACATTTAATCTGTTTCTACTAGGGAACTGCGAGAAAGGATCCACAAAGGTCAGCGTTCCCAGCTTAAAGAATGTGAATCGAGTTAAATTTCTTTAGGCTTTTCAGCGCAGGTAGTGGCTGGGAATAAACACAGAAGAGGACGAGCAAAGGAGCGGGGGGGCTTTAACAGGCTTGACAAATGACACTGCGATTCACACCCACTGCTGGGCTGCTACTAATAAGCTACAGAGGAAGCAGCCAATCTCAGCTAATTACCAGATAAAATTGTATTGTAAGGACTCTAATTAGGAGATGCTTATGGAGGTGATCTAATGATTAAACGCTGCATCCAAGTGACCCCACCATCAATGTGCAGTGGTGCAAGATGTCACTGGAATATTCTGTAGAAACAGTAATTTTATTTCAAGGAGGGGAGGCAGTAATATTTGTAATAATGGCTATGAGGTAAACTAATTAAAAGACAGTTCCTAAAGGAAGACTGTGGCTTTGAGCAGCTGTGGCCGTTCCAAAACAAAGTGCCAAATCTCAACAGAGGAGCTGCAGTCAAGTGGAAAATTTCTGCCTGACCTCTGCTCTTGCTATTAATTTGCAGGAAAACTAATGACACATATACATATTCCCACAAAATTGTTCTAATTGCTAATTTGCCAAAGGAGCCCGGTTTCCAAATTAAACATGACTGCAGTCTGTGAGGAAAGAGAGAACAAAAAGCTGGAACGCTGCGAGTCTGCTGCGTTTCACCTCCGACGACCATTTGTGAGCCTGAACCAACAAGTTAATGAAACACGACCTTGTCGATCGCGAGTGAAGTTTTTCCCTTTTCCGTGTTTTATTTGATGACACTCTCCTCTTCCAGCCAGGGTCCGATCCCTGCCGCTGCTGTTACCAAAACACAGGCTCAGGAAAGGGAGGAGAGGGCTGCGCTCCCTCCGCAGACCTTCGCTGCTGCTTTCTTTGTTGCATCTGTAGCGCAAAGGCTGAAAAATCGGTTGTGAATTAGAGCAGAATAACAAATTATGAATGGTGTTGGTTTTGTTGCCATCTTGAATTATTAATCTGAATGGTAAACTATTAAATCTTAATATTGGCGTCAATTAGAAACGTGAAAGCGGCCGTGAGTGATTGTTCAGGGCAAAGATCAGGGAGGGACCGGGCTGGGAGGGTTTCTTTTCCTGATGGAAACTTGACACAGTTTCTCCCTGTTTGCATTTTCTATTTAAAAACAAGTTACTATGATTAGAAAAGTTGTTCGTGTTGGCATTTTGTACACAGCCTGTTTCCCACACACCAGAATTTTTGGATGAGGCATCGTTGCTGTCAGAGGGGAGGGAGCCTCAGCCACGGAGTTCGCACTTTACGAGCCAGAACTCTTGCACTGCAGTCAGGCACAACGCGGGGCACTCTGCGAGCACAGCTCTTGCAACAAAGAGTTAAATGGTTGCATAATGTTTGTGCTGGAGATGGGGGGCGGGAGGCTATTTCCTCCACCCTTAAAAAAAACCCCCAAAAACAACAACAAAAAAACCCAACCCCAAAACAAGAAGTGAAAACAAAAAGCCAACAGAAAAACCACCAAACCCCCAAGTTTTAGGTCCTAGAATTCTGCAAGTTCAGTCACCGAGCCAGTCCGGGGTTTTGAGAACAGTTCCTCATACTGTTTTAACTTAAACGTAAGTGCCATAATTGTTCCACCATTCAATATCCTGCTTAGCATTTTATTATTAACCTTTCCTTTCAAGAAATAGTCATGTCTTCCTATCAGAGGTGAAAACTGAGTCATTTTCTTTTTTTTTTCCTTAGATATAAACAAGGCAGAGAGGTAACCCTCTCCTTCACCCTGTAAAATAGATTTCCAGTAAGTGGCTCTCCCATTAGGGCTCAGTCTGATTTCTTTTTGAGTAAACATTTTACACGACAATAGTTGTGGCTGCACATAAAAAAGCCCCTGAAACTCTTTTAGAAGAAATAAAAAGGTATATATATATATATTTCGAAGCGTCACGGTGGGGCCATACCCACTGCTGCAGGGCAGTGACTCCTCTGCGGCGGATGCTGCCACTCTGGTCCCAGCTGGGGCTGAGGATTTATCTGCACCGAGGTCCTGGGACTGGAACGCTCCAGAGCAGAGGCTCCTCTTCTTGACACCAAGGGTGGGAGAAAGCTAACGCTGGGCCTAAAACTTTTGTGCAAGGCCGTGGCTTCCCCTCCCGTTTCAGCCTGGCCGCATTAGCGTACTCGGTGCAGCGCCTGGCAGGCAGCGATCACTTAGCAGGTGTTGTTATTGGCAGCGACACTAAGGAAACCGAGGCTGAGGAGTGAGACTTAATGAAAACCAGTATATAAAAACAGCTTTTGTTGTGCTTGAGAATCTCTCTTTATTGCTGCGTATCGTTATTTTTTTTCAAACTATAAAGTATGGCTACAGCAGCTAAAATGCTCAGTCATTACCTCAACAGTTAAAAGACTATTTTTTTAAAATGCTTTGTTATTACAGTTGCTAAAAACAGTATTTCAAAACAATCATAACTGCTATGGTTAGGGTAAAAAAAATACATTAAAGCAGGGATACCTAACAGTGCATTTTATTTAAAGTGCCAAAAGTTTCTTTAAAAGTTTTCTGTCTATTTTTAAAGGATGGCTGTAACACCTCGTATGCAAAATTACTTGTTGGTTGATGCTTTTTCCTTCCCTTCCTATGAACTTCGACATAAGTTAATCCCCCCAAAGAAAGCACATTTCCATTTCAACCTATTATGCTGATCGCTAACACCAATGAAAAGAGCACGTAGGGGAAGGTATCTTGATAGCAAAACCAGAATGGCAACTCCTGAGAGATCGTTGTTCTGGCTTTTGTGTTGTGGTCGGGGTTTTTTTATCGTGAAAACAATTCACCTTACTAAACCATGTCACAACATATTCCTTCACAGCCGCCTTTGTTCTCACTTTACTCGGGCCCTTTACCCTCACCAAAACACCGCACGTAGCAGCAACAGGAACAACTCTGTCTGCTCCAAGCGTTAAGGTGCGAGATACTTCCATCTTCTTTTCAAGTGCTGCATCGTGGGGCATTTTAATGATAAGGCTGGACTTTTTTAAAGGCTGAGCTGAGCGCTGCCCCAGCCCCTGATGCGCTCTCCCTCCCCAGACCCCTCCTGTCTGCCCAGCAGCTCCTCAGGAGCAGGGCAAGAGCTGCCCTTCGCAGAGCACCCGACATCGATGGTGACCTCCCCGCATATGCACCTTTCTGCCAGAGGCTGAGGCCATCCGCCGCTATGCTACATAAGAGCGTGCTTAAATCCCATCGGCTTTAACAGGACTAAAAGGCTTTACTGAACAGATGTCTTGGTGGACTGGTGGAGTGAAAGGCACGGGCCCCTCCGCTGCCCTTCCCAAGGTCAAGGTTACTGCAAGGAGCTAAAGCCTCTCAAAGGCGGGGATCTGATGGATGGACACAGCCAGACTGGAACAAGCAACAGTTCCCCAAAGCTGGGTGAGTTCTGAAACGATGCACAACCACCAGGACCCTGGCTGTGGTCCAACACGTCCAAAACCAGCTGCCTGATGCCCCAAAGGCAAAGACGGTACCAGCGGTCAGCGTGGATGACAAACGGCACGTGGCTAACACAGATGCCCAGTCACCGACTTTACGTCCCAGCAACAAAATAGTTTAACAACAAGCATTAAGACCCTTTAAGCAGAATAAAAACATCTCCTCAGTCGTGAAAAGGCTGTGATTTTACATCCCAATTCACTGCTATGTTTGGATTCGCAGTTGCTCTTTCCTTTAGAATCGCTGACGTTCCGTAATACATTCATTCTAACGTACACCTTGCATTAGTTATGTTAGCAAAAAAAAAAAAAAAATTAATTACTGGATGTAGAGAATACTTTGCACTGCAATAATGGTCATCAGATCTTTTTACCAAAGTCCTATCCCACTGAGTTGAAAGGACTAGGGTCTAGCACAGTCTGTGTATTTTTTTCAGTAGGAAAGCACAATTTATGCAAAATACTGTACTTCTACATTTTATAATTAATTTTCAAATGCTTCACCTATACATATTTTAATAATTTCTGATTTATCAGATGGTATCTATAATAAATTTTTCTATATTTCAATAAATGAAAAGAAGGCAGTTTCAATCCAACAACAGAGTGCCACACAATATGGGCCTGTCAGGCACCAATTTTTACTTCTAACATGTAAGTTAAAGGATAAGGAATTTATAATGCTGCCTGTGAACGAAACCACTTTTCATACACAAATGTGATCTTTTTTTTTTCCAAAGGGTAATACAACAGTACATTTACATAAACTAATCCAAACAATCTATGTATTTGACAATGGCAAACCTCACACAGACTGCCTATTGTTGGTTTACATCTTGGAGTTCTTTATGTTGGCTTGTAACACTGCTCTAGCTGTCAAAGGTTTGACTTGGACTCTAAATAAATGGTTATAGAAGTGCTGTGCAGCGATATTGGACTTCTTTGCAAAAGAAAACCTGCTGTGTATGAATTCAAAAGCTATTAATTTTTCAGTCAAAAATATTCATGCCTATTTCTTTTAATAAAGAAACACTGTGCTGAGCAACTGAGAGATAATGTTGACTAGTGGTACAGAATTTTCAATAGAGCAGTTAAAAATAAATTTAGTAGGAGGTCCCCAACAAAGCTATAATTTTCCAGAATGTAAAACATTTTTAATACTAATCAAGACAGCCCTTTTCCCCCTGCGTTCACTTTTTTTTCCCACCCCCCTGGCTTTTTTTTTTTACCGCTGCTTTTCCCTGTTTATTAGCTGTTAACACTAATCTTCGCGGCGACACCGCCTGGTATCTCCGTAGCCTACAACGCCCACGAAGGCTTCCTGCCCTCCGCGGCTGAGCATCGATCACGAGCTGCCTTGCCAAACGCCGCTCGCTGCCTTATGATTTCCTCCCTTTCGTTTTTAATCCTTCCTCCTGAGGGGCACCGCTGTTATGAAAGGCCTCAAGGCAGAGCGCTTTGAGACTCCCAGATTATTCCGCTGTTTTAATTTTTAATCCAGTAAGAGCTATAGAAACCAAACCTCCTCCTCATTCTGTTGGGTCTACACGCTTTGCCAACAATGCGCTGAAGCATTTGCATCGAGGCTGAGATGGATGCGAGGAACTAGAAGAATGCTATTTTTATAGACACTGTAAGTAGCTTCTACTCTAGAGGGCTGCTGTCCACCGGATCACGCAATTTTAGGCGTGATCTTAACAGCTTAAATGGAAGGGTTGGTATCTACCACTCAACCCTCTCCAAGAAGGTGCCGAAATTTCCCGTTGACTTTGACATCTGCTCCAGCGCTGCTGAATAGCCTGCAATTTTCTGTCTAGTAGCCTCCCTATGCACTTCTGCAGCCATTTATTTCCAACTACATGGAAACTGAGAAATCCTTTTCTAGTAAAAATGTGCGCGCGAAGTGTTTAATGATTTTATGTTCTCTATCTCTGTAATGTGTTCTGTTTCAGACATTAATTTTGTCTACCAACTGCATCTTGGCAGGCTACCATATTTGCTGAGTTAATAGTCTGACTCCTTTTTATTTCTATCACCATAAATCACACATATATGGGTGTGTGTTTGCTTTATTTATAGAAAAAAAATCAGTCAAAACAGATAAACCAATACTTTGTCATTATGCTGCATCATTGCATATTGATTAAAATTGCTAGTACTAACTATAGATTGTCAACGCTCAATTAATTTTCACACAATGACTCAAAGCAAAATCAAATAAAGCCAGCGTACCTTTAAATCTTACAAATCTTAAAATCAAGAAGCAAAGCACTCTCTCCATTTTGAATAATCATGGGAAGGAAGCTCTGAGGACCATTTTCAGCATTAAGAGGTTGGGAGAAAAGAACAGCTGAAGAAGAGTCATTTTGGTCAGGAACGAACTGGTAGACTTGCCTGGGTCTGCGGGTGCCCAGGACTTGCCTTGGGCTGCAAAGGCACTTTAGTTCCCCCCACAACTCCTTTTTTAAAGGGCAATCTGGGGCAGAGAAGGTTTCCCTTCTCAGTTTCAACAGTGTAAAACCTGATACTGGGTAACCGCGATTATCATCAGAACGTGCAGCTAGAGTCTCTCCTACTGTAAATGTCTGTCAGACAGGGAGAAAGGAAAATAAACACACTAATAATTTAATTACAGCTCCTTCCTAACACTTCCTAAGATTTCATGCAAGTCAGACTGACGCAGAACGACTTGCAGGTTGGTACACGAGGCCAGAAAAAGGCCCAATGCATCAGCTTAGAGCAAAACTTCTTTCAAACTCCCTGAAGAGACGGGGATGATGAAGCCCGAGTGCCCGTGGCGGTGCCTCCTGCAAAGCAGCGCTTTGCACCTCCTCACCGCCACCGGCTCCGAAGCGGGCCACGCTCTGCATCAGGAGACATCTGGGGAGCAGGAAAGAGAGGTTTGTTGTGCGGTTTTAGTTGCTCTGGGAACAGGTTGGTACTTACAGGCTGAGGGGTGGCTTTTGGTTCAGTTGACTTCACATGCAGGTGTGTCATCATGGCTTGCAGGCGCTCTTTATCTTTCGCAAGCTGAAAGGGAGGAAAAAAAATACCCTCTGTTACTCGTAGGAATAAAAACCAGCCTCTGCTTATTCCTAATTAAACAGCTGGCACCGAGGCATGAGACAGAAGAGTTTTATTGCTGAGTAGTTTGGAAATTGTATATGGTCTATTCGTGAGGTAAAGCTAACGCGCAGTGCTGGGTGTCACTATTTCCCAAAGCAAAATGCATTAGCCCTCGAGTGCGAAGAGCTAGACCTGCCGGCACCAAGAGCTTCACTCTAGCCCTGACAGCTAAAAGACAACAGTGAATCATGTTTATTAACCAGCCCCACTCCAGTTCAGGAGGCACAGCAGAAAGCAAGCCAGGCAGCGGCTCCGAGAGGCGTTTGCCTCCTTTCAGACCAGAAAACAAGCGGCACAAATGGACCGTGGCTTTTTGGTCACGAAGAGGCTTTGCGGTGTGTGCAGAGACAGCGGTGGTTAAACCACATGAGGCACCTCCGCCGGGCAGCCTCGGCTCAAGAAAATGCCCTGCTTCTCTTCAGAAGGTGGCACAGCTCCTCGGTCGGACACTCTGGGCTGCCAGGCTGGGAACCTGAGCAGGAGCAGCAGTGTGAGGTGCCAACGTTCCTCTGGCATATGGCTGAGGGCAGCAGGCTGGGAAAGGCTAACGGCATCAGGAAGCGCCCCAGAGCACCCATCTCAGGGCTTCCAATGCCCCAGGACCGAGGCTTTCACCCTTTCTCATCGGCCACATCATGCCCAAGGGGAAAGCTCCTGCTCTGGATGTCTCTTGCATTTTTTGGCTGAGATCTGCACCAGGCCACAGCCGGTGTCTCGGGATCTCACCGTACGCATCCTTGGCCAGGATGGCTTCCCAATGCACTTAGAAAGCACTGGCCAGACACTAAATCTCATTATTTTTGGAAACAAGAAGTTTTTTATGTGCAAATAGGACTTTTTTCCAGCTGCCTTTCAAAAAAAAAAAGTATTAAAAGATACTGAAGAAAGATATTAAGAAACAATGCTAATGACACAGGGGTGTTATTAACCTACATGCCCAACATAAAGGCTCCTGTTTCCAGCAGGATTTCTTGGATCAGGTTCTTACAAATGACAATTTCTGCAGAGCTGAGATTTTGCCTTAGACAAGGCAGATTCCTGGTGCCAAGAGAAGAACTGTGCTCGCATTCCAGCAAAACTTTAAACAACCTTTCCCACCTTATCACCATCATCTGTTTGTAGCAGTAAAGCTGGGCTACGGGTGTATAAAAGGAGACTTGGTCATAAATCCCCCTTCATAACCTTACAGTCAAGGTTGCCTCGCTCTTTGCAAGGCGAGGGGTTTCTGACCGTGCCAGAAAGGCATCACGATGGGATAGAACTTGGCACACGGGTTTCCAAGACAGGAATTAACTAAAGGAAAAAATCTTGTCACTGCTGTGTGCTCGGGAAGTGCAAAAGCAAAATCACTGGGCTTTCCAAACGCCTGCTCTCTTTTTGGTTAAAAAACTCAACGGCAGGAGAGAAAACCTGAGACCTGCAGATCTCCTGCAATCTCATCACCAGATCTGCACTGGACTTCACCGAAGAGCCGAAGGGCAGCGACGGGCTCTTATCGTAGCGCTGCAGCAGAAACTTCTCCCTCTGAGAGTCCTCTGAGGACCTCCTCAGCGAAAGGAGAGGTCTCACCCCTCAGCTGCCGTGCTTCGCACAGAACAGATTAAAACCGAGGCACGGCTGTGCTCTCAGCGCAGCTCTGTTGTGCAATCTCTCGTTCGTAGCAGTCGCTGGGCACACAAGCTGCTTGGCGGGGTCATCTGCACATTCAATTTTGGTCTGCAGGCTACTGCAGAAGAACAACATCTTCTAGCCAAAATAAATAAAAGGCAGGCACCTGAAAGCTTCCTGCCTGCACTGGCGCGGCAGCAGGAGGGAAAGGCACCCGGGCAGCACAGGGCACACCCTGCGGCGCTTCCTCCGGGCCCCCTCGGCGAAACGGAGCCGTGCACCGCCCTCCAAACGGCCGGGGTCCTTGTTTGTGGTGTTTTCACTCATCGTCTTAGCAAAGCTTTTAACGCCGTTCCTGGTGGATGGAGGTTATTAAAGATCCTCTCGACATTTCAGGCAGACACATGCTAGCATTTTGTCATAGTCTAGGAATTCAAACACTCACCCAGTTAGGCAGGAGTTTAAATTATGAAAAATAGAGGTCTCTCAGTTTCAAAGCACTGAAGAGAAGTAAAAAAATCCAAAGAATTTCTTTAAACTGTTTTTTCCCTTAGGTCAGGAAGCTGTAGTGATACAAAACTAGAATGTTACTAGTAACCCCTCTAGTCAGTGGACTCACACAAAAGAAGTCATGAGGGCTGGCTTGGCCACCAATGGCAGCAAATGCTCACTGGTGGCACTCACTGGAGTGCAGACGGTCCAGAAACGGGCATTATTAGTAGACATGCAGGAAAATGCTCTTCATCTACTGACAGAGTAGCAAGGACTGTTCTGCCATGTATGAAAGGATCTGCTCTGTACAGGGCGCCTGAGGACTACCAAACAGTCCCCATCTGCAGCCTCCTCCTTTTTCCCTATATCCATTTGGAAAGCTCTGCAGGCTGGGAATTTTCAGAAGAACACCCAGTTCTTCACGATAAGCTTGATTTTGTCAGGTTTCCCTCACCTCTGGGGGGTACAGCCATGATGCAGGTGCCTAACCGTGGCTCAGCAGCAAACACATTCAGAGCAAGGTAAACGCTTTGCAAACTTGGACACCAAGACACATATCTTGCCCTGGAGAGGTTAAATCCTAAAGCCACACGGGTAGGAAAGGCAGGAGAGGGAAGGCACAGAAAGTGCAGGCCAGAAGGGGTTCAAGACAAGGGGCAGCACGGGAGACTGGTGACCAAGAAGCATTAGGGAAGGGTTAGGCACAAGAGGAGGAGATAAACCAGACAGAAAATAATGGCAAGGAGCAGGAATACGAAAATGGAAATCAAGTGAGGGCGTTCAACAGGAGCAACATGACTGCATCAACAGAAGTGGAGATCCCTTTAGCACCAGGGTTTTGGACAGACCAAGGGCAAAGGAGAAAGCAGCCAGTCATGGGCAATGCAAGAGGCAACCAAGACGTAGTCTCTTCCCTCCCGTCAGTGCCTAGTTAGGCCGTGCACCGGAAAGGTTTAGGAGCAGCTTCTCAAGAGCGTCAACGGATGCTCCAGGGGAACAGGCCCTCTTTTCACTACACGGAAAACAGCCAGCGGTCTTCCATTTTCTCCCACTAGGAGACAATTTTTTGAACTTATCCCAGCCTCGCTGCTGTTCTGAAATGTTTTTCCACTCAAAGGTGGTGCTGCAAAATGGATGTCCTATTCCAGCTAGGAATTAGCTAAGGACAGGGACACGTTCCTATGTTTGTGTTCTACCCAGCAGCCCAATTCTTGCTGTTTATAATGGCAACAAATGGTCATGTCAAGATGGTTTAAACAAAGTGAAAGATGAGAAGATCTCTACCTTGTCTGTGATATTTTAAGTATGTTTGGGATGGAAACGCTGAGACCAAATCTCTGAGATACTTCTGCAAAGGGCCATTTAGAATCAAACGCAGAGCAGATCTGACCTGTTTTTTCCCAAAAAAGTTAATTTTAAAATTACTTTCTTTAAAAGACTCGATGCTTATCTCTGTCTACGACACTCAGTACACCCCTGTGGGGCTGTGCATGTGCAAAGCGGTGCGGTACCCTGAGCAGCACGCGATACTTTCATAGCTCCTCTGGAAAGCAACGCTTCTCATCAGTGCTGAGCTCTGCGGGTCGGGTGGGAAAGGTGATGGGTCCCTCTTCTGTCTAGCTCACAGTTGGCCACAGGGCTTGGTTTCACTTCTGCTGGGAACTGCTCTGCTGCAGAAGTATCTGGGGAACGGCCTTAGTCCAACTGCTCCTGCTATGACATGCTGGGTGCTGCAGACCTGCCGCTGAAAACCCTGCTATGGGGCCAGACTTCGGTTTTATCATGGTTCTGTGCAAAAATGGGTCACAGCTGGACAAACTAGGTACTGGAGGACAAATCCTCGTATGTAGTTAGGCAGGTTTTTTTTTTTAAGTATCAGAGGACTGATACGCACGATGAAAGGAGAAGATGGAAGTTGCAGGTACACTTTAGAAGCAAGACCACCCTCCTCCTCCACCTATCCTTGCTGGCCAGTGCACACTCTGCTATCAACATCCCTGTCTAAACGAAGCCTCCACTCACCCTCCCTGCTGTGCTAGTATGATTGTTAAAAACAAATCCAGAGCTTTATAGCCTTCATACCACTTTGAAATGATGTTCTTCTCTTGGAGACCTTGTGCTGCCTTCCCATGCAACGGCTCTAAGCTAAGAGGTATCCCCCAGCACGAAGTTGTAACCGTTAGTCACTTAGAACAATTAGCAGGATGCACCACTGATAAATCTTTCAAAAACACGGGGGGAGGTGGTAACCAAGAATATCTCTGTCAACTGGTAACACAGGGCATCCTCCTGGAGCTGCTGCACAACCGTTCCCAGCGGCCGCAGGAGGGAAGGCTCAGTGCTTTTCAGGCTGACTGTAACTGAAGAATCTAGATTTGCCTTCAGCCTGAATATTACTGCATCTTGGTAAAAGATTATCTCATATCTCAGTTTACCAGGGAGACTGGAGATTTTTGCTTTTTTCCTAATTCCTGAGGACTTGTTAAAAACACCAGACCATTTCTCATAACGTTTTCTGCAAGACTCTGATATTTTATGACTGGTAGTTTGATTTTTATAAAACTTGTATTAAAATAGTTTATATTGCTTCGGCTA
>NW_010405556.1:4176-6729 GCF_000710305.1 Buceros rhinoceros silvestris | reverse complement strand
TGTCATGACCAGTGTGTTCCTGAAAGTAAAATTTAGGGAATATCTATGAAAGAAAAAGGGTCATTTGTAAGATAAGGAGATAAAAGGCATTTTTTAAAATGCTTATCTTGAAAAGTAACAACAAGAAGTTTAAGTGTGTTTTTGCTGATTTTTCTCTCCAACTATTTGAAGCTATAAATGACTTAACTCAGTAAAATTCCAAATGTAATTATCTTCTGTACTTAGCCCAAGGCTTTCCATATATCTCTACGCTGCTGTCTTGCATACAAAATAGGTTTTTCAATAGCTGGTAACTATATAATGTACAACATTGTTTTAATTTCCCCTTCTTTGCTAACCCCTTGCCTAGACGCGGACACGCTGTCAGAGCCGCCCAGCCAGAGCAGCGAGGGAGACAGAAAGGACTCAAAAGCATTTGGAAAGGCAGTTACACAAACAGGTCATACCTTCGCATCGCATTCAATATATTCCGATTCACCCCCTTATCGGCCCTTTGGAAAAAAATTATCGGCTACAAGTGGCAAAAAATAATAGTAGTAGTAGTAATAATACATGGGGAGTATTAGTATATGAGAGACCACCGAACGAGCCAGGTCATGCAGCGTTTTGAAAGAAACATCAACCATTTCCCCCGTGTATCAACAGCTCTAAACGAAGGGGACCACATTCCGCTCGCCCCCCTCCGCCCCCCGGGTGGGTATAAAAAGCATTAGATACATTCTGATGGATTTCCAATCACGTCAGCCTGTTTAAGTTTCCTATTTCTTTTCAAGTTACGGTTTAGAAAAGAGGAAATGAAGCTGCAGTTTCTTTTGACGGTTTTTAAAACTACTACAAGAAGGTTTTGAAAGCTGGTTTCCAGTCATAGGGGGAAAATCAGAACTCATTTTTTAATGCTGTCGAGAATTGGATTTGATTAATACTGAGGTAATATTAAAATAAATTTTATTTTACCTGTAGCTCTAACTGCTGTACAACCTGCATTTGTACTCTACATTGGGCTGTACTTCTATCATCCAGCGCATGCTCACTGTTGAGATGTCTGTAACAATACACAGAAAATCATTAAGTGAAATGGATAAACAAAAAGGAAAAAGTAGTTACCAGGATGAACAAGCAATCTGAATGTTATCCAGCAGATCTTCATCGATATCGGAGATTTTTAAGGTAATTTAAATTTTTCCTCTGTCCTGCTTTGTCTTGTGTATCATCCCATCACTCCTCATATCTTAAGCGCGGTATTTTCAGAAGGCAGCTCATTTGTACGTAAGAGAAATTTTGCAGAACAGTTATTTTTCCTCCATTAGGTAAATGAAAGTGAGATCAAGAAATTATAGTAGAATAATAATTTCATATGTAATTTCGTATTACTTGACTGTAAGATGCTGGATATATCTAATGGACACATGCAATACATGAATAATTGAATCCCATAGAACCCTCGTGTTTACATGACTAAAAATAAAAGAAAATACATGACTGTGTAAAGAACAAAAACCACATAAAATCTGTATGTGCAAATATGTACCAATAAAAGAGAGGAAAATACGGACAGTTACTGTAAATCAAATCTTCTTCATCCAAAAGAAACAAGAAGTCATCCAGAACAGCCAGAATTCGAGGTTTATTGGACTATGTGTTCTGAAAAACTTCCCCCATGCAAATGTTAAAATAAATTAAAAAAAAAAAAAAAGCCTTTAAAATAAAACTGCTCTAAGGCTCAGGCTAAAGCTATGTTTTGGGGCTAATACCTTCACAGAAGTGCAGAAAAAAAAATTATATCCCCAAATATTGTTCTCCCACCTACGCTTTTTTTACTTTTAAATTGCCTTGATTTCAAGATCTTTAGAATATGATGGGCTAAATTTACCTCCACTGGCTCCTGTGATTTACAGCACGGAACAATTTGGCCTACTTATCCTCCTAACCGCTGATCTTCAACGCAGAATGTTTAGCGTTCTGGGGAGGAACTTTTTCACCTGCTATCGAGGAATTTTTTTTTTTCACCATGGCAAGCAGAGAAGCTCTGATTGTGACCACTGTAAGACATGAGCTGCCCACCCTCGCGCCGCTTCCCTCCCCTCTCAGAAATACGCCACCAGCCAACTACCCGCTGCTTATTTTATGCCACCTTGGTCCAGCGACTGATTTTTCTCCAGCACATCGGCAGCGGCTGGAGGATGAAGGTGGCTGCATCCGTTGATGTTCAATGTCGGGTACAGTTCACCAGGGAGGAGAGCCAGCCCCCCAAGGCAGGCAGCCAACTGCCACCTATGGTGCCAGGACCATGTGGATAACACAATCCCACCCAACCTTCACGAGGCTTTTAGTGATCTACGAGATCCCAGGCAAAAGCATCACTACTTGTTTCAATAGTGACTGAACAGTGAGGGCAGCTCCAAGTTATTTTATAAACTTTTCGATGCATTTAACCCCCCCGGGGTGCCTGCCTCTTGCCTCCTCTTTGCAATTCAAACCTCTGCAGAAAGCCTCCCCAACTGCAACTTGCAGCTGCAAGTATTTCGGGACCCTTCGCTGCTGACCCCAGGCACC
>NW_010405556.1:0-2500 GCF_000710305.1 Buceros rhinoceros silvestris | reverse complement strand
CTTTAAACCGGGTTTAAAGGTGAAATGCAAAAATTACAGATAGAACTAAATACTTAATGTTGTGCATATTTTGATGACTTAAAAAAGACTTTCTACCCTCAGAATCCATTAATATTTTAACTAAAAATTCAGTCACCTAAAACATGCGGCAAAAGAAACAAGGTAAAGGTAGAATCCTTAAGCTTTAATTTAAGATGAATGCAATGGATTTCAAATTAGAGATGTTAAGCCGGTCATACGTGACAAGCTTTGGAATATTTTCTTTTGGTCACACTGCTTGATGGTTCTTTTCATCCTTTGTTACATTAGGCTCTTTTTTATAATGACACTGAGAGTCACAGTGCATAATTAATAGGAAATGAAATATTCAAATGGCCTCTAATGCAGCCCACTGAAATGCCGCTGAAATAAAAAGGCTATGAAAATGTGGAGGCATCAGGAACGGCTATGAATGTTGGCATGTGTCACTTTTTAGACCTCAGATGATGCAAATATAAAAGCTTGCTAGCATACAGCAATTAAAAAAAAAAAATAGGAAAAACAACCACAACTGGCTACTGTAAATACACATTGTTTTGCAGCACTGGGTTTTAATTATGATTTAAAAAAAAAAAAATTGGTAGGCTGCACTGGTTTCTATTATCCATGTAACCATCACAAGTTGAGACATCAAAATCTGGCGGCGTCTCCTACACAGTGTCTTGGAAGTAAGTGCAGAAGCAGCAGCGGGTCTAAATAAATCCTATTCCGGAGGGTACAACGGAACCGCAGGTAAAAGTGCAGTTTTATTATTTGTTTTCCGGATATCTTTATCCAGTTTTCCTTTTAACCTTCTCTCAACATAACGCATCTAATCTAATTATTTTCCATCAGACACGAGGAAGAAATTTCACTACAAATGGGTGACGATTAATATTACATTAGAAAAAAAAATATTGCACTATTAAAATGAAAGCAGAGTTATACATTCAAGGCACATTTCAAATCGACACCCAAGCCTGACAGCCCTTCA
Source organism: Buceros rhinoceros silvestris (assembly GCF_000710305.1). Taxonomy (NCBI): domain Eukaryota; kingdom Metazoa; phylum Chordata; class Aves; order Bucerotiformes; family Bucerotidae; genus Buceros; species Buceros rhinoceros. The sequence goes on along the minus strand of NW_010405556.1, from coordinate 1,488 downwards.
AGAATCCCAGCTCACACATCTCATAAGATTCTTCAATAACAGGGTTGGGTTTAAGCTTATATGTCAGGGCACAATGCAGCCCTTGTTTACCACCATATGGAGGTGCACGCACAGAATTCTCCAAAAGTAAAGAAAGCAAAGGCTTAAAAGGAAGGAGTCAAGAGCCTCCCCTTTGACAAAAGTAGCCTATTTCGACAGCTGATTCCTTCTTCTAAAAGCATACGGCACACATAAAATAAATACAGGTCACAAAAATTAACAAATCATCATAACTGTCTAATACATCCTGGGCTGGCTGCGGAAAAACAAGATCATTTTGGATTTATATCTCTAAGTATGGGATTTCCTGGACAGCTAATATCCACAAACAATCAAACACAGAGGACCATGAGAAAGAAGCAGCATTATTTCAAATTTGAGCTGAGAGTCGTGATTTTTAAAGGGCTGAAACAGGAACTGGAGCTGAAATCTGAAGCAAGTAAATTCCTTTACTAGGCACTGATGGACACTGTTGTGTTTCTCTTGGCCTTGGCGGAGGCTTTTAGGTCACTGGGTTTTGGATATTACAGCAGATGAAAATCTTAGAACCACAGAAACTTCTAAACTGACAAATAACTCAAATCCCCCCCCCATCCTAAAAAAAAAAAAAAAAAGAAAAAAAGAAAAAACCCTTTAATGATACTTCTCTAAAAAGAGTCGAACCTTTTTATGAGACCTGTTGCCAATATTAGTGCCACCGAATGATCTCATCTTTCATTCTGGCTAAATTCCAACACACAATTTCATTAACCCAGGTACTGCAGGTGATAAAACTCATTTTTCCCTAAAGAGACAGCTAAAAAGTACCAGTTATACATTTATGAAGTACCAGCAATCAAAATTATGGATTTTCTAAAAGGTTTTTAACTACTTTTATTGAAAGGAAAATCGCTGTCTCAGACTTTTGTGACACTATTGCTAATAATAAATTTCACCATTTAGACATCGCAGTAATACGGTAGACAGTGTCAATAAAAGTATGAAACAAAGATGATCCTTGTCTCTTAAGTAATGCTTTCTGATTACACACCGGAAATTATAACGCGAAACATAAACGAGGAGCACCTTACGGTGCAAAACGCAGCAACGCCGAGACAACGCGCCTCGCCACGCATACGCCCCACGCAAAAATACTTCAGCGGTGTGAGGTATTTTCTGGAAGAAGCCGAATGCTCTCCCCGAGAGGAAAAAACCGGATATCTGCGTGTAAAGCTGAAAATGAGGGGTGTAGCGGGAGCTCCTCTGCTGCGTGGTGGGCCGGGAGAGGAGCGCAGCGGGGCTCTGCCAGGGATGCTCCTGCCGGGCGCCGGCTGCCACCCCGGGCGCAGCATCGGTGCCGGGAGCACTAGAGGGCACTGTGGGATCTGGGCCACCCGCCGGCCGCCCGGACCCCCCCACCGGCCAGGGCACGGCGGGTCACCGCGGGGGGCGGGGCAAGACTGGGGGAAG